>NC_046299.1:32366287-32669318 GCF_004115265.2 Rhinolophus ferrumequinum | reverse complement strand
ATATTTATTGACCATGGTGCTAGGGCAGCATGCTATGCATTAGGGTTCTAATAGTGAATGGAATACATAGTCTACGAACCCAATTGCTCACAGCCTAGTTGATAGAAAGCGGAAAGAAATTCTGAGGAGTTATGTTTGAGCTAAGTGGAGGACACAGTGGCAGTCCAAGGAGAGAGGAGGAAGGAACACTTGATCCACATTGGGTGGGGAGGTCGATGGTCAGGCATCGTTCCCTAGAGGTGATATCTGACCTAAAATGTGAGACAGTACTGTTTTAGTCAGGATGAAAATGGCCAGTCAAATTGAGGGTAATAGCCAGAGCACCTTAGATTCCCTGGAATCATTGACAAAGAGCCTAAAGTTATTACCTACCTTGGCTTTTTCTTCTTTTGGTAGCTGCTTATGGAACCTTTATATATCATGATTTTATATTATCTGCTCTTTCCAAGGAAATATCTCTTTTAACGACTGCAGCGTATATTTATAAATGGTCATTTGTTTCGATCACATGTACGTAAGGTCTGTTTGGATGCTGAAGTCCTACATGACCTCAGGTGGACCCCTACTGACCAAATAATGAGGTTCCCCAGATGTAGAACCCTAGGGTAGAGCTACTCTGGGTGCTGATGTGTCATTGGATTTTTGTTATGCCACCGTCAGGCAGGGGGCAAAAGGGCTACATCTTACATCTATCGTCAAAGGGAGGAGAAAAAGAAGGGGCAAAGGAAATTCACTGTGAGCAGGTGGGATGTTAGTGAGACAGGAAGTGATGCATTGTGCGTACTCTAAGATTGCCCTCCTCAATGTAGCCATTGGAGGAACAAGCTAAACCAGAGGAAGGCAACACAGCTCCTTTCTGAACGTGGGGAGACGGCGACCTCGGAAATAGTGCCCAACACCAAGAAGCAAAAATCAAGATTTTCGTCATGAAATTGACCAACACGTTTTTTAACATGTACTTATGACAGAGGCATTTTAGGAATCCCTTGAGAAATTTTCAGTGAAAGCATACAAATAGTGAATAGGCTTCCTATTGTTTAATTCAGCTTTAAAATGAGCAACAGACTGAGGATCTTCAAAGAACAGAATTCTGCCCCACCCTAGTTCTGCAAATGAAAACAGCAAACAATATTTTTCTTCCTTCTTATTAAGTTGTGACCCTTAAAATACATTTTCTTAATTCAAAGAGTCCCCCAAACATTTGGTAATTTAAACATTTGGTTGAAAAATATGCGAACAAACTAGGTTTCATTTGTTCGAAATCAATACCACTTGGAGAAGAAATAGAGAGAGATGTAAAGAATGTCTGAGCATAGTGGATATTTCATTCCTTTGAAAACCACACTTCACTTGCTCAGTGAAAAAAACTCCTTTTATTTTTAAAATCTCTTTCAAGCTGAAATTGTCTATGTCCAAGCCATAGCCTAGAGCAAAATTTTACAGCTGAGTAAGAAACCTCTTAAAACTCAGATTTATAATGGAAATGCTGTCCAAGAGTTAATTACAGTGGGCTCTAGTAGGGTATAATTTTTTTCATCAGTTTGGAGTTTGGAGAGAACACCAGCCTGATATGACCATATTTATCCCAAACCTCAGACTCTGTTATTTCATTTTGTTGGGCTGTACTGTACGGTAAAGACCAGAGAGCAAGTCCCATCTTCTTTATAGCCTCAGTTTGCCCAAAGGCTTCAGAGAAAGAAAAGTTCTTTCAAAAGAGGCTACCATCAGTAGCAGTTGTTTTAAATTAGGAAGGACAGCCTAAGTGCGAGAAAGAAGCCCTGTCTGCTCGTAAGGGGGAACGCACAAACATGCTCTTAATAAAAATAAAATTTAAAAAAATTTAAATCTTAACTATCTTTAGACTTCTTTTAGGACTTTGACAGGGTAGAGTTTACTCTTTCTAGGACATCTATTTTCTAAAAGAAACTGGTGCTTATCAATGACTAAAATTTAGCCTGTGACCTAAGAGACTGACAGCAGAGACAATTTACCAACTTTCTGTCCTAAGCCAGTGCTTCTCAAATACTATAATCACCTCGGGGAATTAAAAAACAAATATCTGACTGATTCCCAATAATAGAGATTTAGATGCAATTAGCATGGGGTGCAGCCTGGGGGTCAGAAGATGAAAAAGTTCCCTAGTGGATTTTAATGGGCAGCCAAGACTCAGAATCATGCCCTGTGCCCTTCTACTAAAAGTAGAGACCCTGGGCCAGCCATGTCAGCATCATCTGGAAGCTTATCAGAATGGCAGAATCTCAGGCCCTACCCCAGACCTACTGAATCAGAATCAGTATTTTAACAGGATCTGCAGAGGATTCACATGTACGTTAACATTTGGGAAGCACTGTCCTATACTTCAGCTATTCCAAACCACCTCTTAAGAGTCTCGGAGTCAGTCTTATGGGAATTCCAAATACCCACTGAAAATGTGATCCACTTTACATTCCACGAAAAAAAACAGGTAGGGAGTGTTCTTACATCTTATTAGGAGTTGGAAGAGAGCAACAGGATGGGAGTGATGAGACTGATGTCTCTAAAGCATTCTGTGCTCTGGATCCAGGGTAGATACAGAGCCAGAAAAAGTGGTAAGAAGCGGAGGAAGGGAAGGAGGAGAGGGAGACAGTGGCTGAAATCCGTTATGATTCATCAATGCTATTTTGTACCAGTCATTAACTATTTTAAAAATCATCTCGGTTTTTCTCTTTTGGCCCACCCCAAAAATATTTCTTGTCATTACCTGAAACACGACGGGCTCTTTCCATCATAGGGTCTTTGCACGAAGTTTTACCTCTGCCTCGAATGCCCTTCTCCAAATCTTCGCATGGCCACTTACTTCTTAACATACAGATCTCAGCTTGTCAGTTCCATGGCAAAACCTCCCTTGACTACCCCACCTAAAATAGCCACCCACCATTTTATAACATCATCCTCTATTTTAATTCTCTTCATAGCACTTATTCCATCTGAATAAGGGGGCTTTCTTATCTATTGTTTTATTGTCTGTCTTCTATCTTTAAAATTTATACTTCATGAGAATAGGTACCTTGTCTTATTCAGTGCTATATCTGCATTCACTCACTTATTCAACCAGTATTTATTGGTTTGGAGCCATTTTTTATGCAGGTACAGTTCTAGACGCTGAGGTACTTTTAATAGTACCTGCCCTGTGCTGTTCAATAAATATTTATTGTTGAATTAACTCACACTCTTCTACAAACATTTTTTAAACGTTATTATAGACTATTCTAAGTTCTCTGAGATGGAGAATTGCAAATGCAGTCTCTAGCTACAGAGAGTTCATATTCTCGTGTAAGAGACGGACATAATATACACCTAACAATAATACAACCTGAAAAGCACTGAAGTAGCCTTCAGAACAAAAAGCTATGGGCATGAGAGGGGTGAGTCAAGAATTCTACTTAGGAAAGGGTGGAGGAGAAGCAGTGTTTGGAGATCATTTCAAAAGGGGGTAACATTTCTAGTGTACTTTGAAAGATGAATCGGTGGCACTAGACATAGGAATGACAAAACAGTCTAGTCAGAGGACAAGGCAAAGCAAGAAATGTTAAAGAAAATAAAATGTGTAGATGGTGAAGAGGCTAATGGGCTGGGAGGGAAAGTTACATTCAGGTAGAAAGTGACAGAAATGATGCTGGAAATTCGGGTGCGGGCCCAACTGTCACGAGTGTACTGCCAACAGTATTTCAATTTGGTATTTCTTTCTGGAAAATAATTTAGCTGTATGCATTAGGAATTTTTAAATTATTCTCTTTGACTTGGTATTTCCACGTTTGGGGATTCATTTGCAGGAAACAATCACATATCTGGACATTAATTTATGTTTGTGTAAGAAAGGTTTATAAAACCTTTTCCCATTTCTACATGAAAATTTGACCTTCAGTTACCTGTTAACCTGTTGAGGGGGCAGGTCAAGCATATTGACAACTAGTCAACATGACTTATGGTAAAACTGATCCTGGACTAGTAAGTGGCATCTAGGCTTGAGAATTATAAATAACTGATAGGAACCAAAGCTTTGGGCTTCCTTGAGTGTGATGCTCTTGTAACATGTCCTTTACAAGGACCCTGAAACCTAGCCCTATGGAATTGCTGTAAGAGTATTGGCTTCTTTGGGGGAATAGACTTCTAAATCAGGACAGTTCCTGATGTGGATCTTTGCACATGAACTGCTATGGACCTCCGCAAGGACTCCTATAGGAAAGGTATGACCATCACTGCCTTTTGAGCAAGCTCTGTTCCATCCTATACCCTTTGGAGTAGAATAGTGTCAATTATGGTCTTGAGTTTGAAAGTTGAGTTAAACCCAAAAGAACTCCTAATGCTGAATGTGTAACCCAGAGCTTTTTAAAAAACAAAAGTAGGGACAAACCAAATGCATGACAATAGAGGATGGTTAAATATAGTTCATTCATAAAGTGAAATACATGTAGATCTAAAAGCTCATGTTTCTGAAGAATATTTAATGTCAATAGAAAATAAATGTTCATGATATAGTAACTGAAAAAGTATAATATGAGAATGAATACATGGCATATATAATAAAACACTAGGAGTTTTAACTAAAAAGTACAGAAAATTAGAGTATGACAGTATATTAGAAATCATATATTTTATCATTCTCTCCCTCCTCTCTTTTCCTTGGTACACCTAATTTTTCCCCACTCAAATGTCTGTGATTTGTGCCATTTTGGCCATCACAGAGCTCACTGTCCTGGCCACAGCACTTAGCCTATCACCTCAGCCAATCAGTCAGGGTATCTTATCTCCATAGTAACTGAGCGTGGTTTTAGGTAGAGCCAATGAGAGTTATTCCTGGGCATCTTGAATATACAAATACTGGGAAAAATAAATTGAGGCTCTTGATTTATCTTTGGATGGAAAGACGAGAAAATAGTTGCTGCCAGTGCCCAGGTTCCTACAACAGGGGAGGAACCTTTCATTCCGTAGGCTGCCCAGGTACAGACAGTTGAGTAGCAGAAGGGTTATATGGTCACACAATCTAAGAAACACTGAATAAAAAAGGGGTTTATTGAAGGGCTTCTTTAAAAAAACATACTTTCACTAGAGCAAAGAGAGGATGCAATATGTGGGCTATCAAATTTATTTAAACAACAAACTCTTTTTTCTTTTCCTTTTTGGGAAAATCTGCTAGCATGTCTGCTGTTAAGTTTTTCTTAGATCATAGAAAATAAATGCTGCTCTTAGAAAATAACAAATCCAGTCTATATGTCATTACTTTCTTCTTTGTGCTTTGCTTCATTTTCTAATTTTCCTACAACTATAAATATTATAGATAAATATAATATTTAATATGTTGTCAGCTTCTATCTGCGAAAGGACTCAGGCCCTCTTTCCTTTCACAAAAGAATTCGTAATATTTCTAACATACTAATACCTTTTTGTTGCCCAAATTTAAGGTCAAGAGTCCCTCACCTTTTACCAATTCATGCGGACAGTTTTTCCTTTTAATTTCCGATCTTCTGTCTACTCTGTTTCATATCCTTCCATGAGGGCAGCCAAGTTCATCACAGAATCATCATTTTAGTGTATTAGAGAAAAGGAGTTACTTGCTACCTGTTCAGTAAATTAATAAATCTTACTGCATATTTTGTTTCCTATGCAAATGTGCATATACATATATACGGTTTACCAAATGGTAATATATACAAATGATTTCATAACTAATTTTAATTTTTAAACTTAATATGTGATAAGTGTCTTTCCATTCCAACATACAGAGCTCTACCACTCTTTATTAACTACTCTTTTGTAGCTTAGTAGGCATTGTATGGATGGAGTCATACAGATCTTAGCTACTATGTGACCTCATTTAACCTCTGAGTACCTCAGTTTTTATCTAAGTGGGGATAACCTACCTACATGAAAGATTTGCTATAAATGTAAGTGAAGTACTCTAAGTAAAGCACTTAGCACAGAATTGGAACAGAATGTACTCAGTAAATGGAAGCTTTATCCTTATTAAAGGATTATTATTCTATTATTGTTGCCATCAACGAATAATTGGGTTATTCCCAATTTTTGCTTCAACAAACAAGATAGCAACACACTTAGTGCACCCTTACGTGACGATTTCTATAGAATAAACTCCAACAATGGAACTGCTGGATCAACAGGATGTCCATTTTAACTTTTGCTAACATCGCCAGATTTCTTTTCAGAAAGATGTTTCCAACGGGCACTCTCACCAGCAGAGGGCGCTGCTTGCTGCCTGCCTTTCTGGGAAGGCATCCTGGAAGGGAAGGAATTTTAGCAGGCTCTTGAGGAATCACTAGGGTGTGGTGGGGCAGAAAAGAGAGGGGAGTGTGTCAGGGATCTCAAGACCATCCTTTGGCTTGATGATTTGTAAGTAGGACTCAAAGGACTCAGGAAAGCTGTTATATCCATGGGCTATGATTTATTACAGTGAAAGAATACAGATTAAAACCAGCAAAGGAAGAAAGCACAGGGGCAGAAGTCCAGGAGAAACCAAGAACAAGCTTCTAGGTGTCTCCTCCCAGTGGAGTCTTATGGGGACATAGCTTTCCCAGAAATAATGTATGGCAAGCCTTGTGAAATGTTGTCAACCTGAGTCTTGGTGTCCGGGATTGTTATTGGGGGCCAGTCACAATAGACATGCATAGCCCACTTGATTGAGTTCAGCTTCTCAGAGTCCAGCTCTCACTAGAGCAAAAGAGGACTTCATCATAAGTCAGGATACACTTATCTGGCTAATGTGCATGGCAAGGCCTCAGGCATACAAATAGGTATTTACCATAGATACAGTATGGTCCAAGGCCTTGGGTATAGAAATTGGTATTTACCACAAATATTCTATGTTCCGAGGCCTCTACAAACAAAACATTCTTATCAGCAAGAATATTTCAAGGACTCAGAGGTTATCTCCCAGGAGCTGACCAAGGCTAGTCCCGAAGACATGTATTTCTGTGGAATGTGCAGGGTTTGAACAACCCAGGCCTCCTGCTGCATTAACCTATTCTGCCCATAGAGTGATGGCATGAACAAAGACAGGGAGGAGGGAATGCATAAAGTATGATTATGGACAAGAGTGTAAACCAGAATGGTTCAAGAGAAGGGGAACAGAGGGAGAGTAAGTGGGAAAGTAGCTTGAGTCAAGTCATAAAGAGTCTTCAATGCAGAGAAGCATGGGTTTGAGGACAATTAATTTGATAGTGTTTTTAAAGACAAGTTGGAGTAAAAAGAATATGAATACCAGGACCTATTAAAAAGCCAGGAGACAGGAGGTCCTGAAGCAGCGTGATTGTTACGGCAACGAAAAGACCTTGCCGGAAACTGAGTAACAGACACAGTCAGACTTCAAGAGTCACTGAAAACAGGTGGACACAGGTGAGGGGAAGAAACAGTTAAAGAATCTTCTAGGATTGCAAGCTCATGTGATTTTAGGTAAAAGCCTGCATTGATTAGAATAAAGATGTCAGGACAGCCTTCAGATACATTCATATATTTAACAACTTTTTATCAAGAGTCTACTAAGTGCCAAATTAATTGTCTTCAAAGTATTGTCCATGAACCACCTGTATGTACCTCATCGCGAGGGAGGCTCACTGACAAAGTATTTCTCTGAGTGCTACTATATTCAAGTCTCTAGTACAGGGTTTGGAAATCTGCATTTCGACAAGCTCCCCAGGTATTCTTTCCTTTTTTCTGTTTTGTTTGTTCTTTAGCTTCCATGTATAAGTGAAACTGCATTGCATCTATCTTTCACTGTCTGAGATATTCCACTCAGCACAGTACTCTCCAGGTCCACCCATGAAACCCTTCCCTTCCCTGGCCAAGCAATATTCCATTGTATATATGTACCACCTCCTCTTTATCCATTCTTTTATCAAAGAAAACCCTCTACATCTTGTAGATGTAGACTGCCTCTACATCTTGGCCATTGTAAACAATGCAACAATGAACAGGTGGATGCACACGTCCCCTCGAAGTAGCATTTTGGATTTCTTCAGATAAATACCCAGAAGTGGGATTATCAGGTCCTTCATTGACTCTTCTTATAGACTTTGTTTTAAAGTCTAGTTTGTCTGGTATAAGCATTGCCACCCCAGCTTTTTGTTTTTCATTTCCATTTTCATGAAATAACTTTTTCCATCTCTTTACTTTCAGTCCGTGTGTGTCTTTCAATTTGAAGTGAGTCTCTTGTAGGAAGCATATGTAAGGGTGTTATTTTCTCATCCATTTAGCCACCCTATATTTTTGATTGGAACATTTAATTCAATTACATTGAAAGCAATTGTTCATAGATATGTAGCTACTGACATTTTATATCATATTTTTTTTCTCTCCCTCGCCCATCTTAAAGAAGTCCCTCTAACATTCCTTGTAATACTGGGTTGATGGTGATGAACTCCGTTAGCTTTTTCTCATCTGGGAAGCTCTTTATATGTCCCTCAATTCTAAATGATAGCCTTGCTTGGTGGAGTTGCCATTGTTGTAGGTCCTTGCTTTTCATCACATTGAATATTCGTTCCAATCCCTTCTGGTCTGCAAAGTTTCTGTTCAGAAATCAGCTGACAGTCTTATGGGAGCTCCCTTGTAGGTAACTAACTGCTTTTCTCTTGCTGCTTTTAGGATTCTCTCTTTGTTTTTAACATTTGCCATTTTACTTATAATGTGTCTTTGTGTGGGGCCTGTTTGGGTTCATTTTTGGAGGGACTCTCTGCACTTCCTGGGCTTGTATATCTATTTTCTTCACCAAGTTAGGAAAATTTTCAGTCATTATTTCTTCAAATAGATTCCGAATCCCTTGCTTTCTCTTCTCCTTCTGGTACCCCTATGATCTGAATGTTATTTTTATGCTGGATGTTGTTCCAGAAGTCTTTTAAACTATTATCAATTTTTTTTTATTATTCTTTTTGTTTTTTTGCTGTTCCGATTGGGTGTTTTCTGCTTCTTTGTCTTCCAAATCGCTGATTCGATCTTCTGTTTCATCTAGTCTGTTGGTGATTCCTACTAGTACATTCTTCATTTCAGTTATTGTATTTTTCACTTCTGACTGCTTCTTTTTTATGGCTTCTATGTCCATTTTTATGCTTGCAATCTCTTTGTTGAAGTTCTCACTAAGTTCCTTGGGCATCCTTATAACCATTGTTTTGAACTTTGTTTCTGGTAGATTGCTTGCCTCCATTTTGTTTAGTTCTTTTTCTGGAGTCTTCTCCTGTTTTTTCATTTGGGATCTGTTTCTTTGTTTCCTCATTTTGGCTGCTTTTCTGTTTCTGTGCTTGTTTCTATGTGTTAGGTAGGGCTGCTATGTCTCCCAACCTTGCTAGGTGGCCTTGTATAGTGGGGTCTCGTGGAGCCCAATGGCACAGTCTCCCTGGTCACCTGAGCCAGGTATTCCAGGAATGTCCCTTGTGTGGGTTAAGTGTGCCCTCCTGTTATAGTTGAGTCTTGATTGCTGTTGGCATGTCAGTGGGTGGTACTGACCCTCAGGCTGACTGGCTGTGGGGTTTGGCCATGTCCACAGCTTACAGGCTGCTGTGTGGGAGACTTACCCCACAGAGCAGGATTCACCCCAGTGGGCCCTGGTGCCTGTTGAGACTGCCCTTTGTATATGCTGCTGGTATTGCTAATTGGGTGGTACTCTGCTGTGTCTGAAGCCAACCTCCAGATAGATTAGTTCTGGGGCCTCTTAGGAAGGGCTCTGGTGCAGGCCCCGGTCAGCCACTGCCTGTGACTTGCCTGGGAGAACTGGTAGGAGTGACAAATTGATCCACAGTTGCTCACTGCCTGTGCTATACCTGTAGGTATGTTGGAGAGGCCATGCTGCAAACCAAGGATGTCTGCCACCAGTACTGGGTCTGGGGTAACTCCACAGAAAGCCAGGACACCCCAAGGCCTGCTGCTACCTATTAGCTCCCTTAACGTTCAGCCACTGATAAAGCCTCATGCGGTACACAAGTTGGGTGGGGCAGGTCTTAATGAGTCAGCAGGTTTGAGCAGTGGTGCTCACCAGGCCAATCAGATTCAGATTTGCCCTGTGGGGTGGGCTCAACACAGGAAAGATGGCACCCACCTGCCAGCTGCAGGGGAGAAGTGTCCCACACAGGGAAAATGGGGACTGTCCTACCGGTTCTTGCCCCAAAGTTACATAGTTCAGTCTCACCATATGTCTCCGATGCCCCCAGAGCCACCGTCACATTGCTAGAGCCCAGGGCGAGTACCTGTGTGGGACCTTTAATAGGATGTTTAGGTTTTCTCAGCCTTCCATCCCACCTGGATGGTCAGACTCCCCACTGTTTTTCACAGCCACATGTTGTAGGGGCTCGTCTTCCCTGGACCAGTACTTTGGGCTGGGGAGCCTGGTTTGGGGGCTGTGGTCCCTTGTTCCTCCATGGGGAATCTCTGCGGCTGAGATATCTCTCTCAATTTTCAACTCCACACTTGGGTGTGGGACCAGCCCATTTGACATCTTCGCCCCTCCCACTATTCTCGATGTGGCTACTTCTTTATAGCCTTAGTTATAAAACTTCTGTTCAACTAGACTTCAGATGGTTCTCCAGGTTGATTATTCTAAATTTAGTTATTATTTTGATTTGTTCACAAGATGAGGCAAGCACAGCGTTTATATACTCCGCCATCTTGGATCTCCTTCTCCCCAGATATTCTTATCACCATTAAAGTCTAATATTCGCTGTTCTCTATGTTGCCCAGAAAATCATCTATATTGGGTGTTTAAACATATCTCATGTTGTGAAAATAGGAAGGAGAAAAACTGTATAAAGAAACAGATACTTTTTTTGCACCAGGCAATTCAGGATGGGAGTTTCAAAGGTAGGCACGAGAGTGAGGATAAAACTACTACTACATTATTCTGGGTGGCAAAAATAAATAAATGAATGAATAAATAAGTGATTAAAAATAGCACATGGGCCTTGACATTAGGAAAGAATAGCTCAAGTTTGCAGACTCAGGGCATGTTCAAGTGTATAGTCTAGATATGCAATGTAGATTATGAAAAGCACAATTCCCCTTTCTTAAAAGTGACAAGCTCTGCTACAGCACAACCTACAATTGCCTAGAAGAAAGAATATATGGCATATATTTTGGAAATAAGCATATTAAAAGGTGCCTTTATATATAAAAGTAGAGAAACTGTTTAAATTTGGGCAATCCTTTAGACTTTGACAATGTTTATGAAGGAGATTTTTTTCTTTTAAATTTTTCTTGGGAATACTGGGGAACAGTGTTCAGGACCCATCAGTCTTTGTCCTTCAGTATAGTGTGTGGAGGGCGCAGCTCAGCTCCAAGTCTAGTCGCAGTTTTCAATCTTAGTTGCAGGGGGCGCAGCCCACCATCCCACGCGGGAATGAAACAGCAACCTTGTTGTTGAGAGCTCACCGCTTCTAACCACTGAGCCATCCAGCTGCCCCAGGAGATTTTTTTTTTTTTTAATAAGTTTCAGAAGACGCAACCATTTTAAGTGGCAGCTCAGAGCTTAGAATACAAGACTAATTAAATAAAAATCAGTGTTTATTTTTCTCTCTCCTAACCTCTTCACTTAGCTTTTCTCCTAACATATCCCCCCTTCCGTTTTTTCCTTTCCTAAATGAGTCCTTTCCACTCCTGGGTGACGGTGACCAAGACGGCATGCTCCAGCATATGCAGCTTTCTTCATTTAATATAATGCTGATTATATTACGTTTTTACTTTAAGTTTCAGCATCAGTTTGAAAATCTGGCAAATACAATGATACATACTATCTCCATTAATGCATTAAAAGAACATTCAATCAGGAAATTAGCTAAATATCCTCTGAATAAATTATATTGAGATGTTACATGGTTAATATGATAATTCTCAGAGCAAATCAAATTATACATGATATTTTAATGTTCTGTTGAATAGAGTGAAAAAAGCATAAGCTTTAGATCCAGACAGATATCAATTTGATTTATGGCTCCAGATTCGGGTAAGTTATCTAGGCTTTCTGAATCCATTATTAGATTCTCATCCATTATCATTGTTTCTGAATGGGGCATTATCGGCATTTGAGGAAAGATAATTCTTTGTCTGCGTGAGGTGGTTCTCAGCATTGCCGGACAGTTCTCACCACTGTACTCCACCTTTTTCTAGCAGCATTCCCCCCTCTAGTTCTGAGACAACCAAATGTCCCTACAAATTTGCAAATGTCCAAGGAAGGTGGGGATGCTCGGAGTTAAGAGAAAATACATTAAATGGAGCATAATAATATCTTCTTTGAGTTGGGAGCATATTCCTGGCCCTTTCGAGTTAACAAAGGGGTAGTAAGAGAATGAGTTGAGGTCAGTCAGACCTGGGCTAATCCTAGCGCTGCCAATAGTGGCTGTGTGTAGCAAACTGGTTAATCTAAGCCTTAACCTCTCATCTATACAATCATAACAGGAGTAATATGTGGACTCAGAGGATTATGGTGGGAATTCAATGACGTGTGCTCAGCACTGAGCAGCGAGCCTGGTGCAGTGTGCACTCAGTCAAGTCAGCCATACTTGCCACAGTCATTATTGTTATTCAAGCCAGACGTCTGAGACTAAGGAGAGGGAGGTGGCAAGGAAATAAGACACCCTGTTCAAGCAGTTTTACAAAAACAGAAAAGTAGGAAATAAAAAAGAGCTAGAGAGTATAGAGCTGTCCGCTTATTCTCCCCATCTAAGATCGGGAAATGCTGTGTATATCTGAAGGCAGAGAGAAGGTAGATAATGGTGGTAAAATGAGGCCACAATTCAAAAGGATAGAAGGGTGGCTATGAGAGGTGATGTAATAAGGGAAACCAGCAGGCTTGGACACACAGGGAGAAAAGAGATTACTGGCGTTCCACTGTGGTTTTTCCAAACTTGAAGCTGTGTTTACATGTTCAGAGAGTCTGCCAATTTCATTGGGATTTTCACAGGCTCTCCACTTTGTTAGCACCTCACTCTCAAAGTGATGGCCAGCAATCAACAGAGCTGTTTTCATGTTATCAAACTGAAGAAAAAAGAATCTGGAATTGAGAGTGTGCTGGTTAAATAATGGAGACCAACGTACTAGGAAGTGAAGCAATCTCATCCATATAACTTGTTCCTGGCAAAAGATCTTGGCCTCGAAGCTTCTGATACCTGACAGCATTTCAAGGACCACTTTTACATTTTCTTTAAGTACCTTTTCAATGACTTGTTTTTCTTAAGCCTCAGTTGCCCTTTCTTTTTTCCTCTACCTTCTGTGAGTACTAAAAAAACCTTTCATAGCTGATTCATTCCAATGTCCTTTCAGTTCTAATCTCACCTTCTTATGCCAAGAAGTAGTTTCCAACACAATTATTTTCAAGTCATCCCCTCACATAAACTGCAGAAGTTCATTCCATGTTCTCTCTGATTATCCAGTAACCAGAAAAAAATGTAGTCTTTGGCTTCTAGGAGGTGGGACTTTGTCTCTTCTTGACTAAGCTGCTCAGTTTGAGTTTTTTAACTAAAGAAAAAAATCCATGATGCTAGAAAAAATGGTACATTGACTACAGTGGTATCATTATAGGCCATGTTTCAAAATAAGGGGAAAATAAACTAAAGAATACAGTGCTATATTAAAGCTGTGTGAGAAGTCACTAGAAGGTTAAAAATAGCTGTGGAATACTAACTGTTCATAAAATGTCCTCCATGGGACACTCCTCTTTGCAGATTCTCTACAAATTTCAGGGTTTTATGATGTCAGAGACTCTGCTTACCCTACCCCTCTCCTGGGGGTTCACAATGTAGTCCCCGCGAGTCCTGAAGACAAGAACTTTCGTGACTTACTTTATCAGTTCCTTCCAACGTTATTTAAGGATGGTATGCACTTCTAATACAGTATCTGTTAATATCCCAACGGCCAGTGTGGTGAAGGACCAGCATTAATTGTTTGGTTTTGTTTTACTTGTTGTTACTATTTTTCTTCTTTCTTTTTTAACTTCTAATCAATTGATGACTAAAATTTTTGCCAAATACAAAAGCATATGTTTGATGTCACAGCAATGTAAAGTTACTACAAAAGTTTCTAAGCACATACTCTCAATTTTTGACATTTCTTGTCATAGACTGGTAGCAAGCAGTTTGCAGGTGGGCAGTGGTCTATGGACCATGCTGAGAAGCAGGGCAGTCATTCACTGGCACCACCTTTAACCTTGGTGGAAAGTGTATCACTTGGAAGAAGACAATGGAGTATATAAATAAACTTCCCCACCACCCCCACCCCAAATTGAGTGTGCGACATACTGAAAAGCAACATGCCTTTTATCTTGAGGAATGTTCAGCAAAGCCACTTTTTAAATCAACAGTCTTGTAATATTGCAAAGCAGAAGTCTGGACAAAATATAAACCAACTCTCTAAATTGTTGTATAAGAACATACCTTCAACATGAATCCATTTCTCTATAGATGTAGGTATTTAGAGATAATGAAAAGATAGTCAACGTCTTTTCTTTATTTTTCAAAAATCTGCATAAATGAAGTTGAGAGGTAGGTAAGAGACCAGTTCCCCACTCTTTGTTTGCCAGAGTACTGATGTTTCATAAAACATGCAAGCACAAAGCATCATTAAACAGCAAAGACAACGTGTTCCTTAAGTTCCAAGGCTTGCTGAATTCAAATTTAATTAAATCTTTTTTGAACAGGGGCTATGTCTCTGTAAGTGCTTTATGCTGTGTTCCTTTTCCATAAAAGACAAGACTGCAATAATAGTAAGAATTTTTTCAGCAATTAACTTGCTATAATATAAATGAAAATCAAATTCTTGATTCAACCCCAAACAACAATAACTCAAGCAAATTATATTTTTCTGTCAGTTATTAAATGGTGAATAACTATCTATTATTAGAACAAGAACAGGAGAATGGTACAGTGTGACGTAAGCCAACAACAATTTAGGGATTAGTCCACGTCTAAAGTTGGCTCTTAAATGGTAATATTCAGGATTTGTTCACAGAAAAACTGACCAATAGAGCAACAAAGTTGGTGCCTATCACCTTGTAGAATTTCCACCACGAAGACCCAAAATGACAAGGATGAGGGTGACAACGGAGATGAGGGTGGCCACAGAAGACAGTGATGGAGAGGAAGATGGTGAACAGGGATTCTGATGATAATAAAGAAAACAGTGGTGATAGTGGTTCAGAGACAATACAGGCAATAACAGCGGCCTCTAACCCTCACTGATCTTCTGTTGTCCAGGCAATGGACTAAGGGCTTTATATGCATCACCTCACTTAATTCCCATGACCTTCTTACGAGCTGGTCACTGCCACTGTTTCTTTTCACAGCTAGGGAATTTCAGGGTCAGAGAGGGCCAGTATTTTGCCAAGTTCACACAGCTCTCCAGTGCAGGGGCAGGGATGTGACCAAACTTGTGCCTGACCCTGGAGCACATACTGTTGCTTAGTAAGCTATACCACCATCCACTGTGTGATACTGTCTAGGGATTCATAACGCAGGTCTGTTGAATGCACGCATGGACTCTTATACGGCCATTTAGTCTAATACTTACTGCAGATATATTAATGTTTATCCTGGTTGGTTTTTCATCTGGTTTCTTTTTAAAATTCTACAAAATTTGACAATCAACTGGCTAAGGTTCTCTGTGGACTGAGGTCACTATCAATAAAGACTTTAAAATCTAATCCAAGATGGTTCTCATATTATCTGTCAAACATTTTAAAAAAATGTTTAAACACATTCCTTGTTTCCTAATGTCTGCTTTCACTGCCATGGCTTGAGCCTCCAAGAGTGCTAGGCTTGAAAACACGAGCCATCTCACTCCTCCCTCCCTCTTATTCCTTTCAGCCAATCAGTCTTTGATACTTGGCAATGTAGCTTCAACATTTTTTTCAGATTCATCATTTCCTTTCTACTCCCACTCCCACCATGCCAGTTTTTTATCACCTCAATCCCAGTTGTTGATTTTGACGACATGACCGGGTTAAATCATACCACATGGTTCCTCATTGCCTATCACCTCAACTTCAAATATTTCACTCTGTCACTAAATATCCCTCTATGTAGGGCCCGACTTGCCCCCAACCTTATCTGCCTCTAGTCATCAAAGGATGCCTGGGCAGGTTGGTATACTTCAAGGCTCTCTACTGTCCACCCAGATAAAGAATAAACCCACAATACACAGGGCTTATTCATCTTCAAATCACCTTTCTAGCTTCAAGTCCCTAATTGCACCCCACGAACTACCTTCCGTGGTAACACTTCTGTTACTCTGAACCACATGACAATTCTCACATGGTCTTCTCATACTTCTCCCTCCACCCCAGCAGCCCCTTCTCAGATTGGTTCATTCATACTTCTCCATTAAGATCCAAGAATAACAGGCTTCTTCTATGAACTTCAGCTTATCCTGTGCACAACTGATCCTTCCTTGACTCTTCTGCTATAGCACTTACCACCTATCATTGTCATTATTTATGTTTGGTGAACTCTTACTGCTGCTTTTTCATATTCTAGCAAATAGTACAGTGTATGGTGTACAGGAGGATCTTAATAAATGCTTATTGAGTGAGTGAACAAACTGTTCACTCCAAATATGCTCTGCTCATTCCTATACAACCCACTTACAATGTTCTCCATACCATTTTCTAGCTACCCCAGCCCATGACTTTAAGAAGGCTGAAACTACTGGCCCAAACAAGTTCAAGTTGACTTCTCCCTTTTCCTGACTTCACACAGCCTTAACTACTTTACCTTGTACTGTTCCTATCTATCTATCTGTTTATCTATCATCTATCTATCTATCTATCTATCTATCTATCTATCTATCTATCTATCTATCTATCTATCTATCTATCTATCTATCTATCTACCTGTCTGTCTATTTATCTATCCTGTCTCTCCAACCAACTGCGGAGCCAGAGTGTCTGGGTTTGAATCACAGTTTGAATCTGGGTTCTATCAACTAGCTTCTGTGTTTTTGATGTGTAAAATAAATAAGGATAAAGTAGTTAATGCATGGGGTTGTTGGATTAAATGAACACATACTAAGTGCCCAATAAGTGTTTACTACAATTTTTATTAGGGAGTTAAATATGTTTGATTCATTTTTTTTTCTTTATAGAGTCCTACAACGGCATCTAGGCCTATGTTAAGCATCTACCAGTATTCAACAATGTCTTCTTGGCTTTAATTCCGTGTTTCCCTGAAAATAAGAACTAAGTCGGACCATCAGCTCTAATGCGTCTTTTGGAGGAAAAATTAGCATAAGACCCGGTTCTATTTTACTATAAGACCGGGTATATAATATAATATAATATAATATAATATAATATAATATAATATAATATAATATAATATAATATAATATATAATATAACACCGGGTCTTATATTAATTTTTGCTACAAAAGACGCATTAGAGCTGATGGTCCAGCTAGGTCTTATTTCCGGGGAAACATGGTTGTAGCAGAGCAAAGCTGTGTGTGTGTGTGTGTGTGTGTGTGTGTGTGTCATTCATTACAAATGGAATTTATATTGGTCTGGTATATTATTTCACAAAGATGTGACTGTTAACATCCAAATACTTTGTTTTCTAGTTAATTAAAATTAATGAATTCATTTCAATGACTTATTCTACTTCTTTCAATTCTGCCACTTTTTGCTTCATGTATTTGGGGGCTCTATTGTTAGATCTGTGTATATATTTATAATTGTTATATCTTCCTGGTATATTGACTCTTTTATCATCACAAAATATCCCCTTTTCTCTCTAGCATTATTTGTTGTTTTAAAGCCTATTTTGTCTGATATCATTATAACTACTACAGCTTTCTTATGGTTACTGTTCGTATGATATGTCTTTTTCCATCTAAGTCTTTTAATCTAACTTGTGTCTCTTAAAACATTGCATATTGTTGGATCTTGCTTTTTAAATATAACACACCAATTTCTGTTCTTTGACTGAGATGTTTAAACCATTCACATTTAAATACATGCTTGGTTTTACTTTTTTCATTTTGCTATTTGTTTTTTGTATGTATCCTGTCCTTTCAGTTCTATTTCTCCTTTCACTGCCTTTTTGTGTTAAGTATATTATTAGTATACTATTTTTACTGTGTTGATTTGTAATGATTTTTGTTGGGGTTATTTTCTAATGGATGCTGTAGGAATCACAACATGCATCTTAACTTATCACCATCAACTGAAGACTGATAATAAATTAATTGCAGTGAAATATGAAAAGTTGGCCCCTTTATAGTTCCATTCCCTCCCCATTCCTTGTGCTATTATTGTCATATATATACTACATATATATATATATATATGAATGTATACATATATGTAAATGCAAAATACAGCATTATAATAATTTATAGAATATTATGTAATTTTAAAAAGTTATGAGAATAATAAAAGCATATTTATAGGGCCTTTTATATTAACCTACATATTTACCATTTCCAGTCCTTTTCGTTTCTTTCCATAAATTTCAGTTATCTTCTGGTATCACTTCCTTTTAGCCTGAAAGATTTCCTATGGTATTCTTGTAAGGCAGGTCTGGTAGAAATGAGTTCTCGCAGTCTTTTTTTTTTGACATTTTTTTTTTAAAGTCAATCTGGGAATGACTTTATTTCACCTTCATTTCTGAAGGGTAGTTTTGCTGGATATATAATTCTGTTGCAATTTTTTTTTTGTCTTTTAGCACTTTGAATATTTCATTCAACTGCTTTCTGGACTCCATTGTTTCAAATAAGAAGTTAATCATTAATTGCATCAACTCCTCTCCATGTCATGAGCTGTTTCTCACTTGCTGCTTTCAAGATTTTCTCTTTTTCTTTGGCTTTCTGCAGTTTGACTATGATATGTCTAGGTATGGATGGCTTTGTGTTTCTTTTTTGTAGAATTCGTTGAGTTTCTTGGATCTGTAGAATAATGTTGATTTTTAAATTTGGGAAGTTATTGGCCATTATTTCATCAAACTTTTTTTGTTGTTGTTGTTCCTCTCTGATGCTTTCTCTCTTTCCTCTCCTTTTGGGACTCCTATTATATGTATGTTGGTATTCTTGACATTTTCCCACAGGTCTCTAAGGCTCTCCTCATTTTTCTTTACTTATTTTTCTCTGTGTTTTCACATTGTACAATTTCTATTGAGCACTGTCAAGTTCATTGATTCTTCCTCTTGCCATCTTAAATCTGCTCTTGAGTCTCTGTAATAATTTTTCATTTCAGTTCCTATATTTTTAACATCATAATTTCCTTTTGGTTCTTTTTTTATAATTTCTATCTGCTTATTAAGATTTATTATTTGTTGATTCATAGTGACATAATTTCTTTTAATTCTTTTAAAAATGATTTCATTTAGCTGCTTTGAATTCTTTGTCTGCTAAATCCAACATCTGGGGATACTCAGTTTCTGTTGACCATTTTTTCCATTAGTCACACTTTCCAGTCATCTTTTAACTTTTTTGTTTAAAAAATGAACATTTTAGATAATATAATGCAGCAACTCTGGATTCTGTTTTCTCCCCCGATAGTCATGGTTGTTGTTTTTTATTGTTGTTTGTTTTTTGTTTAGCAACTTAGCTGGGCTAAATCTGTGAAATCTGTCTCCCGATGGAGTGCAGCCACTGATGTCTCTGCTTGGTTTTCTTTTTTAATTCTAGTTTTAATTTTTAAACCTAGATTCCTAAGGGTCACATTTGTGACTGCATCATTTATGGTCAGCCAATGATTGAACTGAGGTTGTGCTCAAGCATCTTGAGCTAGTAAAGCTTCCATCCTCTGATGGGTAGATCTAACACTCAATAGTGTTTCAAGCATAAAGCTTCTCAGATTGTATGTCTTGGTTGATTCTACAGAAGTAAAACATTTTTTTTTTTTCAGTTCCATCCAGTTTTAAAATTACTTTTTTGGGAAGAGGATTTTCTAAGCTCCTCCCATGGCCACAGCTGGAAGTCCTTGAAATTAAGGTCTTGACTTTTCATCTCTGTATCCCAAGGTTTAATACACAGCAGGATGGTAGCAAATGTTGGCAGAATTTTTACTTTTTTAATTTCCTTTTTTTAAAAGATGGATACATTTCCTAAAGACTGCATGGAAATTTTTACTTTTAACTGTGATTTTTCAAACTGATGGCTACTGATTCCAGGATGACATTAAAAGTTCCCTAAATGTCGTATCATGCACATCACAGAACTTGCTTATTAGAATAAATTTAGTGTTTCTTGGTATCTTGGTACTCTTTTTCCTCCCCAGCTTTATTGAGATATAATTGACATACAACACTGTGTAAGTTTAAGGTGTATAACATAACATAACATAATATAATATAATATATATATGTATATATATACATATATATATTCTATTTCTTTTCTTATATAAGTTGTGTTTTTTATATTTTTGTTTCTGATAATCCAAATATAATTTTTCTTAACAATTTCTGGGTTCCATTTTTTTGCTTGCTTCACTTTGTTCACAATTTGTTCTAGAGAATCAATAACCTCTACTACATAATTTGTTTATAGAAAAACCTTTATATTTTATACCATGCAAACAATTTTCCTATAAATGAAGTTACATAAGAACCTTACAAATTGGTAGTAATAACTAAGCATCTTTTGCAGATTACCTAATTTTGCAAATTAACAATCAAACTAATATAATAAACATAGTTTTTTATAATATAAATATAATTGTTTTTATATTATATAAATATAATAGTTTATAATACAAATAACATAGTTTTAATTACATCTTATTAAGGATACTCTTGGGAATAAAATGTAATTTAATATATCCCATAATTCTGAAAGGTCATGTCTTGGTAGCATATATATCAACTACATCAAATCTTTGACAAGATGAGAACAAAAAACAAATTTTTATAAGATTTATTAATCGAAGTATCAATAATATAAAAGTTCATGAGGGTTCCCAGTAATAGCTTGAATGGATAACAGCTACCAAGACAACTCTATTAGATAATGTAACCAATTTCAAAGTTCTAAATGTTTATTATAATGACAAAACTTCTTCAAAAGGATAGGCTTTCCTCTTGGGAAATGCACTTCGCATATGTTCTGAGTATTCACTGATAAAACACAGTAATAAATTTAGAAGACAGCATTTGATATTTAAATGTGCATATTTGTACTTTCCTACTATTGCGAATCATCACTGTCTGGAAATGTAGGATGTGGGATGGGGACAGGAAATATAAGTGGAATTCCTAAACACAGCATTCAGTCCCTTTTTGCATAAAGGCTTTTAACAACAGGGGGAAAAGAACTTATGAGTTTGGTCTCATTTCTTCTCTCTACCCCTATTTGCCCCAGAAGACATTAATGAGAAGTGAAAGTGCCAAAAGTTAGACAGAAAAATGGAAGAAGAAAAAGAACAAAGTGCTTGGATAATACATAGAGCAGATAATAACTCATTGAATAATTTATTTATAAACACTACTTTTTAAAACTTTCCATCAATCACTCTTTCATTAGTAACTGAAGGTACAGACAAATGGCACACCTTTAAAGTTATTACATCTTAATTTCTTTGAAGCTTGACTGTAAGACAGAGAGGGAGGAAAAAACATCAAGTCGAATAAAGCATTCCAAAATTTTTAAGTGGCCAGTTGAAGTATATTTATCAATATATTTAAGTCTGTAATTTCTCTCAGAGATGTTTTGTGGTTTCAGTGTATATATCTCACACATAGTCAGATTTATCCCAAGCCATTTCTTATCACTTTATGCTTGTTCCTGGGTCAAAAGACTCAATGTTGTTAAAATGTCAATTCTCCCCAAAATTGATCTATAAATTCAACAATATCTCAATTAAAATCTTAGCATTTTTTTAAAAACATAAATTGAAAAGCTGATTCTAAAATTCATGTGGAAAGGCAAAGAACCTAGAACTAATAAAAATAACTTCAAAAAGGAAGATCAAAGCTGGAGGGATAAACCTACCTCGTTTCAACAGTTATTATAAAGCTGTAGTGATAAAGACAGTGTGGCATATGGTGTAAAGACAGATAATTAGGTCAATGAAACAGAAGTGAGGGTGCAGAAATTGACCCCCACATATATGAATAATTGATTTTTGACAAAGGTGCAAAGGAAAATCAGTGAAGAAAGAATAATCTTTTCAATAAGATGTTCTGGAATAACTGGATATCCGTATGCAAAATAAGATCTTTGTTCCATACATTGCACTAGATAAAAATTAACTCAACATGGATCATAGGCTGAATGTAAAACTTAACATCTATAAAACTTCTTGAAGTACAGTTTGAGAAAAATCTGTGTGACATAAAAGATATAATCATAAAAGAATAAATTCATATATTCTTCCCCTTCAAAATTAAAAACTTCTACTCTTCAGAAGATACTGTTAGGAAAGGAAAAGACAGTCACAGGCTGAGAAAAAATATTTGCAAAGCATATATGTAACGAAGGACTTGAATCTAGAATATGTATAAAGAACTCTCAAGCCTCAAACACAAGTAAAGAAGCAACCAAATAAAAAATACACAAAAGATTTGAATAGACAATTTGCCAAAGAAGATATACAGGTGGCAAATGAGCACGTGAAAAGATGATCTACATCATTAGTTATTAAGCAAATGCAAATTAAAACCACAATGAGATACCTCTACATACCTATTAGAATGACTAATGAAAAAGACTATACACATCCTGTGACTATATATATATATATATATATATATATATATATATATATATATATAAAATTATAGTTGACATGACATTCATTGTTTTTCTTTTTATTTATTGGGGTGACAATTGCTGGTAAAATTACATAGATTTCAGGTGTACAATTCTGTATGACATCATTTCTAAATCCCATTGTGTGTTCACCACCCAGAGTCAGTTCTCCTTCCATCACCATATATTTGGACATTAGTTGTTATTCAGGATGTGGAGTACAGCATAGGGAATAGAGTCAATGGAATTGTAATAGCTATATACAATGTCAGAGGGGTAGTAGCTGGGGGATGGGGTTTATCACTTTGTGAGGGGTGTAAATGTCTAATTATTACATTGTTTGGTGCACCAGAAACTGAAAAAAAAAAAGAAAGAAAGAAAAATAAAAGACTATACAAGTGTTGGCAAGATGGTGAAACTCTCATACACTGCTGGTGGGAATGTAAAATGGTATAACCATTTAGAAAGCAATTAGAGAATTTCTTTAAAAATTAAGTATACACCTTATACATGATCCGGCCATTTCACTCGCAGGTATTTATCCAAGAGAAAAGGAAATACATGTTCATACAAAGACTGGGCACAAAAATGGTCAAAACGTGTTGTTACAGACCCAAACTATAAACAATCCAACTATCCACAACAGATGAATGGATAAACACACGGGTGTATATCCATATACGAAATACTATAACATTGATAAAAATGAAAGAACTATTGATACCTGCGATAATGAGGATTACTTTCAAAATAATTACGCAGAGTGATAAAAAACCAAATGGATTACATACTGTATGATTCCATTTATATAAAATTCTAGAAAAGATAAATGTATCTATAGAGAGAGAAAGCAGATCAGTGGTTGCCTGGGGATTCAGGGACTGAAAGGTGGGAGGAGAAATTGATTTCAAAGCATCATGAGGATATTTGGGGGGATTATGAATATACTCATTATCTTAGCTTTCATGAGTGTATACATATAGAAAACTTACCATACTGTAAATATATGTAGGTTATTTTATGTCAATATACCTCAATAAATCTGTTTCTAAAAATGCCCAAATGTTACCTGTTAAAAATTTCAGAGTTGACTGTAAAGAAAAGACCAATAAATAAGAGAAAATAAAATATAATCATTAAAATATGAGAAAGTAGAATGAAAAATGAAATAAGTGTGCAGAAAGAGAAGTTCAAGGCAAAGGGAGCAAATGTACCTACCAGGAGCCAAATTTTCAGTGATTACTGTATAGCAATGAGTGTGCTACATTCTTATGTAAAAGCAGAAAGGGAAGTAATTTGGCTTCAATTAAAATGTTTGAGGGAGGAATTTGGGTCGTAGTTGTGAATGGCAAAACTGATAACATTTCAAATGAAGTGCATGCATCTGAATATTTAAAAGACCTTTTAAAAACTAGTCTTTGTAGTCAGCTCAGACGGTGTGGCCTCTTTCAAACTGTGATGTGCTCTTCAGAACAGACAAGTGATTAAAGTAAGGCTCACTATGTGAAGTAAGGCACACTGTACACAGCGGTCCTGCCTTGAAATCCAAGAGTTCCAAATCCGGGGCCCAATTCTCTTATGGACCTGAACTCAGCTTGAAAGCAAATGATTTGCTTTTTCAATGTCTTCCGATTTAAAAATGGGAAAAGAGAGGCCTGTGTTCTATATGGGGAGAGGTCAGTTAGGGTTCCCTGGAGATAGTAGCTGCCCAGGTGAAGTTATTAATTAAATGGAATCTTTGCCTTTATCATCGCTAGCTCATAACGTAAATGGTGAGTGTCCTCTTACTCCCGTTGCTTCTAAGAAGCATGCTTTTGTTCAGAAAAGGAAAGAAAGAAATCAACCCTCCAGTACACTGACTGATTACCCATGTATTTCAGTGGCACTTTGTCACCATAGCACCCAGGTACTTGGACACTGGCGACAAATTGGGAACAAGAACATCAAAACCACAGCTTTGTGTGAGGAAGCCAGTATGAATTCTAGGACACGAGTCCTTTGAAGCTGTTCTCTTTGTGTAAACAAGAAGGCCAAAATAGATGCGGAGCCTATGGTTCCCAAGGTGATTCAAATTGAGACGTAATAGCAAGGACCTCATCAATTTGAGTTCCCCATTTTCTCACAAGAACTGATACCTCCTGCAGAGAGGGTCACGTCAATGCATCAGTCCTGTCACAGAGATGCTCATGTCAGCAAATTCAACCAAACAGCCATGTCTGTTGGATCTGTAAGGCTCAATTCATCATCTGAGATTGTAAGACCATCAATCTGTATTCTAGAGCTTTTACTACATCAGAGCAAGGTACTCAGGCTGTAATGTCCTGTGAGACAAGAAGGTAAATTCAAAAGTCTGGCATTGACTGAGCTGTGAACTCTTTTATGAATTACTGCTTTTCTGTATTGAGCAACTAAAGGTGAGCTATTGCTAGAAGGCTGACCATTGAATGGCTAGGGAGACCAACTATATTGGAAAATTGACTCGAATAACGTGAAAAGTTTCTTAAGACTCTTTTAAAAATAAACTTTGTATATGGATTTTTGACCAGATTTTTACAAGGGGAAAAAAATTATGTTTCAAAAATGTTAATTTCAATTTGTTCTCTTAATAGTCAACTGAAGAACATGACGTAAGCTGATTTTGGAGCAAGCTGTAGCAAAACATTAACCTTTGGAAACTGAATTAGTGAAATTATTTTGCAGTGCTTCAAAATAGGTAATTCTCTAACATGTGATCTCTAAGTTTATTAAACATCAAATAGTCTGAGGTTATTTTTAAAGAAGCACATGTAGCATGTAGTTACTTTAATTGTAGCTAATTCTTTGTCCAATAATTTTCGACTGAATGATTTCCTTTATTCTCATTTCTGAACTTTTTAAGCTCATGAGTGGGATCTCCTACAGTCTTTACATAAAAGAACTGTGCACACGCAAAGTGAACATTAGTCATAACTATGACAATACATTACTAAAAGCGAGACCAAGTAATACAGAAAGTTTTTAGTATTTTAAGATCAAGAATCCTGTTTATTGTTAGCAAATGTAAACATACTTTTTGCAGGAATAATGTGTTCCAGTTCTCCTAAAAATAACTCTATGGATTGCAAGTTACAATAAAAACCTACTTAAAAATATATTTATTTTAAAAACTTTATTTTAATGCACAGCCTGTTCAAGATCTCAGAATTCTAAAGCTGTACAATATATCATCAAAAGAGCAATCTCTTCTTACCTAAAACTGGGATTTTCAAAATTTAAAAGTTTGTTTCTTTTGTAAAATTTCTTGAAGTAACTAGTTACATGATTAAGCCACAGCATACAAACCACGTAGGAGTTGAACATATTAAAACCTAAAAAGGAGAGAAAAAAACAACCCAAACCCTGGGGCATTTCAAAACCTTCTCAGAAATATGTCCCTTTGTTGTGGACCTAAAAAAATGGATTGAAATGGACTCTATCAGTTTCCATTGTCTCTTCATTCAGTATATATGAGCTAACTATCTAACTAAGTAATTAACTGACTAACTATTCCCAGAAAGCGTATTTAATATTCTATGGCCTATATTTCAGACCTGTATGAAATGTATCAAACTAATTTCTTATTAACCTACTAATTATTCATTAAGATTTCCTCATCATAATCAAACTATAGCCCCATGTATCTGTGGATATGTGGAAGGAGAAGGAGTATTAATTACCTGTTACGATTACCACTGACAGCATTGCAAATCAAAGGCATCGCGATGATGTGAAAAGGAGGTAATGAAGGACCATGAAGATGAAGGCTAGTGCAACGTTTCCTGAAGTGAAAATGCTAGTTCTTAGAGATGTTAAAGGTATTTAGAGGAAAAAAAAAACAAAAAAAAATGAAGTAGGGTAAAATAAAATAACATAAAATAAAAGGTTAAAACGCTAAAAAAAAAAAATCAAATGTAGGTTTGAGAAAAGCTGGGAAAAGCAAAGTTAAATAATGTGCTTTACAGCAGACTTTCTCATATACTAAAATGCATTGTGTATGTCAAGAGGAAAATGGACTGTATGAGAACCTCCCAATCTTATTTTACTAGGAACTCGATCCTTAGTCCCATTGCTACCACCCCTATTCTGCAGAACATTTCCTAGAATACACTCTGGGTAAAGATGCTCTATTGCCTTTTGAAAAGTAATGTTCAAGGTAGCATTTAGTCCTCTTAAGAAACATCAGAAAAATTCCAAAAGGTGGGGGCAGCTCTGGGAAATGGCATGCGAGCTGCTAATGTAGTTATAGGAATAAAATGTAAATTATTGACCTGCTTTTTAATTTTGTTTACAACATGATTTTTTTCTCCCCAGTTTTGTGTGTACAAAGTTACCTAATTTTCTCAATCTCATCATCCCCAATTATTTACTAGAAGACTATTTGTAGAATGTTCCTGAAAATGGGAGGCAGAATGATCAAAAGTAGAGACATGCTATTTTCTCTTCTCTCCTAATGTTTATGGCAGTCCCTTTTCCACCCAGGACAAAGTTCTCAGTGTGGGATTTTTAAATTTTTGAAAGTGAATAAAAGTATGGAACTATTCAAATACATTTTATAACTCAAAACATTTGTAGACAAGTGTTACCTACAATAGCTGACATTTTATACTACTCAACCTTTTCTGTTATATAAGAAATTAAATCAGTGTAATGGACTCTAATTTTTCACTATCTTACCAGCACGCATCACCTCCTGGCTCTGGCATGTGTTTATTTGCAAGCCAGCTTTAAATGAACCGTTATGATAATCTGATGTACAGTTAGGAGAGATAATAAATGGATATTTAATAGGAGTTACATGTATCATAACTTTTTTCATAAATGATGTATATTCTGATATCCTGGCAAAGTAGATAATAAATGTAGTAAATGGATATTTAATAGGGGTTTAAACAGATTATAATCTTGTTTTTCCCATATCATGCAACGTATCTACTGATGTTAACAGAAACTATATATAGGAACAGAGGCAAGGATGTAAATTGAGCATGTTATTAGTCAATAAATACCATAGCTAAATTGTGACGTCAATTATTCCGTGGTTCTTATTTTTTTAATACAGCAAATTGTCTTCCCCTAGATCACTTTCTAATTTGTAAGTTTTTCAGTATTTTTTTCCTGAATATTTTTATCTTTTAAACAATGAGTGTTTTACTTGTTTTTATCATTTTATAAACTAATTCAAGACCACTGTCTTATATTATTGTAGGGATTTATCTATAAATTTAGGACTTTTTTTTTATTGTATGAAAACACAGAGTGCCTTCTTCTTCCTTCTCCATTCCTCTGTCATTTTCTGCTCTCCCTTTTCATTATAAATGCAACAACTCTCAAGTCTCTTGTTTCCTTAGGTGTAATGGAGGATGTGAAATCATCCAAAGCTCTATTGGTCCATGTTGCTTTTTTACCACCAAGGACTGGGTTATAAAAACATTCTCAAACAATTCTGAGCACTAGTAGAGCATAAACAAGATAAAAAACACTTGAAGACATTCAAATGACAATGTGTTCACCTCTGCCTCGGAAATTAAACTGAAAGAAAACTGATTATCCTTTGTCATCATAATATAAGATGAATGCCAAGAGCCATGCCTGATATGCACACTAGATACACAGACACACACACACACACACACACACACACACACACATGCAGACACACACAGAGGCTGGGTAAGGGGGAAAAAGGAACATTTTTTTCCTTATAGATTCTGTTAAAATACATGCATTGACAGTGACAGGTTTTTGAAAGAAAGGGGAATGCAGGCGTTGGGGATGTTCAGATTTTGAACAGCACTGTAATCAGCTTCAGAGGGAAGAAAGTTCCACAACAAGAATTTACATGGCCCAATGTTAAGCACTCTGTAAAAAAGTGAAAATATGAAAAAAAAAAAAAAAAAAAGCTTAGTGGCTTTCACTTTCTTAATAATCAGCATCCAAACGGAATATCTGTTCATCTATTCAATAAAACATTTTCTGCAATCATACTCTGTTCGGGGCCAGTGAGGGACACGAGGATAAATAAAGAGCTTAAATGGGAATGGATAAAATTAATAAAAGACTATAATTTAATGGAACCAAATTTATTATTTTCTTTGCATTTAATTAAAATATTTATTTGAAGCTCTACTTTTTGGAAATATTCATTCCATTCTTTCTGAGCTGACCCAAGATTATTCAGAAAGTATGTGTGAAGTATTTCTTAATAGTAGTAGTGCCATATTCAAAATATTTTCAAAGGCTAATATTACCAGTGATGGTGGAGACATATCAGAGGAGCACTCCAACCGGACTGGAGAATATGGTCCGAGCACCAGTCCCATTCATTGCCCTATCAGCTGTGTAATTTCGGGCAACTCTGACAGGTGCCAACCAACATCCCTAGTAAAGTTTTCTCTAAAAGTCTTGAAGGACAGACTTAGTCTTTGATTCCTTTTAACTAAAGAATTAGGCAGACGATGTTTCAGGACACCAAGACACCAGTTTAAACAGTTGGTTTAATAATAAGAAGAATAACATTAAAATATTACCAATTTCTTTCCATGTCTAAAAAATCTGGACACCCCCTTCCTTAACTTTTTGTAGGTTAGACACTGAGATTTGCCTTCAATTCAGCATCTGCTTTGATGGGAAAAGGTTCTCAATTCCTTTTTTTAATAACCTCTCCTACAACAGAAATAACTCCTAGTGATGATAGAAAGTCTTATTTCCATTACCTAATTTTGGATATGTTAAAATATCCTGCTCAGTTTTGAAGAAGCAATGTTAAACAATAAACTGGTACAACTTCCAGACAAATGTTTTGTATAGAAAGTTTTCAATCACTGCGTGTTTTACTTGTTGAAAAACATGAAATTTATATTTCTGAGAAAGGTATGCACAGATATTGGTACGACTTGAGAAAACTTGTTAATAGCCTCCATTTGTCATCTTCATCTTTAGTTCCAAGAAGAAAGGGGATCAGTAGATAAACTGAGTGTGACAAAAGGGCTTTGGGTCTGTAAGTCTTATGGTAACTGGTTGTGTTCTGTTAGTCACATAAGTTAAATTGTCCAAGCTTCAGCTATTATCTTTATAAGATGGAGTGTGTAATACATTTGCTCTCACTACCTCACAGAGATTGTGTCAAAATAAATAGTCTCCATTTAAGTGAGTGGAGTATACTGAAAATAAGGGAGATCAAAAGGGGCACCAGGGGAGGATGAGAGAGAAGGGAAATTTGGGGAAAAAGGAGAGAATGTTGAAATGACAATAAGAGAGGGCAGTGTGTGGGTAGAAGTGTTGGGGTGTGGGAGGAAAGAGGGAAGGGATGTGAAAACTTGGTTTGGGTTTAGCGTAACTGACAAATTCACGATTAACAGCAACAGAAGTGGAAATGAGAGAGTGTAGATATGTATATCTCCGCATTTTTTCTTTTGGTTCAGATATTTGATGAGCCTCAGTTTCAAGTGGGAATTTTGAAAGGAAAAAAGTGCATATTTGAAAAACTGGGGCAGGACAGAGGAAAGCAGTCTGAAAAAGCTGTGGTGGGGGCTGGAAAAGACAAAAAGGGAAAGAAGGTAAACATTTTTTAACTTGTCTATTTTGCCTTCCATATGAATTCTAAAAGGTAAAGGGGACAGAAGGAAGAGGGGAGAGAATTTTTATGCAGCTTCTGAAGCAGAAGAAGTATCCCAGAAGGACACTTTTAAGGAAAAACCATTGGGCAAAGGAGCAACTGCCCAATAGACAAAGTGATTATAGACTAGATCGTGTGAATCCAAGGCAGTAATTAAAACCCCTGGAATTAAGGAATTGATAGAATTTTCGAATTATAAAACTGGGTTCCCTTGGGGATTATATCATCAGAAAAGGACCCAAAATTGCCAAGATAACTATTTAGAATTTAATTAACCTAAAGGCTTAACCCAGTGCACACGTTGGGAATGGCATAGGAGAAGGAAGACTATGGACTGATGATTTACTTCTTCAGATGCTGAAATGCAGAAAAAAATACCATGGTTGGCTTTTGGACTAGAGAACATGAATTTGAACCAGAATTTGAGAAAAGGAGACAGGATGCTTTTGAGAACTTGATGAAACTATAAACCCTCTCCCAAGAGAAATGCACAAAAATCTCCACACAATTTCAAAGACATTAGAGGCCACATGTGAGTAGGTGCCACATGCTTTGGGCACACACAACAAACTGGATTCCTTTTAAAGAACATTTGATTTCATGGAAGACAAAGGTGAAATAGGCGAATACATGCTAAACAACTCAAGAAATGGTAGCTGCAATTTAAAAAACTATTTCCTTTAGGTGTGCAACCAGGGATGGTTTCAAGTTTGGGAATTACAACTTACTTAGTGTTACTTTTTCTTTTTTGAATTTATTTTTCTTTTAATTAAAATTTATTGGGGTGACAGTGGTTAGTAAAATTACATAGGTTTCAATTGTACAATTCTGTAATACATCATCTATATAGACTGTGGAACTTTTGTGAGAATACCAACATAGCTATGGAGATGGCCAAAGTGCAGGACATTCTAAGAGGGAGGAAAGAACAGGTACAACTAAAGATTGAGCATCTCAAATTGAATGTATTGCTTCCCTGGGAAAAATGTCAAAATGAAAGGAAAAGGAAAGAGAAAAATGGATGGGCTATATAATGGGCCCCAGTGAGAATGAACTTTATTGCTAGTAGCAGCAAGAAAGGTCGGCAGAGGATATGAAATACTCGTATGAGGTAAATGAAAAAGAAGTAAATTAATTTTTAAAAGTGAGTTCAAAGTTATTTCAGAAGACAAACTGAAATTGTTGAGAAAATTGGCAAAACACAAGTTAAATTAAAAGGTAACAATACAGATAATAGACATAAGTCAGTTCCCTGGAGGCAGAGGGGCTAGACAGAGACAGTACAGATTTAGCTTATTTTCAGTTTTTATTGTTTCAAGGTGAAAGAAGATGACACCATTGGGATGCAGCTTTCAAATTAAAGCAGCCAACACTGAAAGAGATGTAAAAAGACTCAATGAAGGTGATTTTCAAAAGCTGAAATGGGAGAGATACCAATAGGAAACAATAAAGAAAATGGCAGATCTGAACACTATAAGCCATGGATTTAAAACAACAACTAACAATGGGGAAGTCTTTTACAGAACGACGGCAAAAGCCTAGACTTGAAAAGTAGGAGGAGATGGATTTGAGCAGGTAGGCATTAAAAAGAAAAGATTTTTGTTTAAAACCAGCAACAGGCAGGAGAAAAAATAGGACAAAGCAGAAATGTCATGCGAACTATCTTACATAATAAACGGATGGCTGAAGCCAATAAAAGTTTTGGGAGAGCATAAGCACCTGTGTAAAGGGAAGGTGTGAGGAGGGAGAGACTCAACATCACCTGATCTCTGAATATAGTCACCATCGAGAGATTTTAGAGCCAACTAGCTAGAATTTTGGAAGAAACCTTGAATAAAACAGAATTAGAACATAGTGTTCGTGAGATCATTTAGGAGAGAAAAAAAGGAAGAAGTCCTGGTCAAGAGCATAAAATTTATCTGGATGATTCAGGCAAGAATCATCAACGGATGCTAAAACCAGTGGGAGAAAGTTTGCTAAGAAATAGGATATTTACACAGTCTCAAAGAATCTTTCTACAAATTACTTAGGAATTTCAAAGGGAAAAGTAGTAACTTAACAGTGGAGAAATCTACAAACATCACCTTAACCACGTGATCACTACCAGTTAACGTCACCAAGTTAGAATTACCAGTGATGGCATAAATCAACATCATGTACCTCCTAAAAATGTTCTGAGAAGGACACAACTTCACATCCAGCCACCAAATGCCAAACCTGAATCTCATCTTGAGGAAACATCGGACAAATCGAAATCAAAGGACACTTTGTATTATAATTGTTCAGTACTCTTCAACTTTTCAAAAATATCAAGGTCAGGAAAGACAAAGACTGAGGAACTGTTCAGATGAAAGAAAACTAAAAAGACATGACAACTAAATGTAACATGTGGTCCTGGAATGAATCCTGGAGCAGAAAAAAAATTTTTTTCTGTTGTTATAAAGTGCATTACTGAGACAATTGGCAACATTTGAATGAAGTCTATAGATCATATAATAATTGCATCCACGTTAATTTCCTGCTTTTGACAATTGTAACACCATTATGTAAGAAACGTCCTTGTTTTAAGGAAATACAGAGGTATTTAAGGATATGAAGCATCACTTCTGCGGCCTACTCTCAAACAGTTCAGAAGTAAATATTACTATTACTACCACCACTATTACCATTATTATCATTTATAGAGGAGATTGATAAAACAAGTGATAAATGTTAACATGTGGAGAATCTAGGGGAAAATACATAAGGATTCTTGTTTGGGGAAAAATAAACTGTGAAAGATATTTTGAGGGAGCTGGGGAAATCTGATTATGGACAAAATATTAGATGAAATTACGGAATGATCGTACTTTTTCCTAGGTTTGACCATGGCGATGTGCTCATTTAAAAGCATAACCTACTCATAGGAGATGAGTGCTGAAGTAATTAAAGGAAAAGTGTCCTGCAAGGGAAAGAGTCCATCGCTGTTCACTAGATATGGCAGCAGAGCTGGACAGTCACCAGTCTGCACTGTTCTGCCGCGCACAGTGTTTCTTCTGTTCCTTAGCGGGTACAGCATTTATCTGTCAGTGACTATCTAGATCCCTACGGTGCAATGGCTCCCATATGATTAATACTGTCAGATGGGTTTTAAAGCTCGATGTCTTGGTTCCAACAAGTCCCAAAATTTGGTGTAATGGCCATTCAGCACTTCCTTATAGCTCTCTTTCTTTCCCCAGGATTCAGGTCTGCGTTTCTAACAGCTAATATGTTATAAGCTCTTAGAACAATTATCTGTTATTGTGACTGCTTGATCAGGTCTGGCTTTTTTCATTTTCAGGGGTGGGCACAGGATGCACTTTCCACTTCTCCTCCCCCTTCTTAGGGGGTTTCTCAGCTGCTCTGCAAATAGATTTATTTGGCCCACCCGCACAGTAACCGGATAGACATGACTCCCAGAAGTGGACACAACCTGAGTGATTCCTGAAGAGGCTTTAAGGCTCTTCTTCCTCACCACCACTCCAACAGTCAATCTCTGCCAGCTCTGACCCAGCACATTTGTCCCCATATTCCCAAAGCCCAGTAGGGGCCCTGCTCATTATCTAGCTGAGATTCCGAGACATACATATAAGAAACAGGCAGGCCAGCAAGACAGATGCATTGAAGTCTGAAGACAAGTGTCAACCAGATAAAAGGAGGGAAGGAATAGCTTTTTGCGTATATTTATAAGATGTGCAGGTTTTTGGAAATTTTCCTATTGGCAGAAAGAGGAATGGAGGAAAGAATTATGAACATGTATAATCATATAAATACCCTTTACAATGAACCTGTAAAGATTTAATGAGAGCAAAACTCTGCTTACGGTAAGAACAGAATTTTAATAGCGTTTTCTAGGCAGCCTCTTCTGTTGATGCGCCAAACAGAATTTTTGACTAATGGGACATGAAATGTGAGGACTTGTTCTCAAATACCTTGGCTATAAGCTAGCTCCAGCTGTAGTCTGCACAGGAGGCCATTGATTCATTATTTCACGAGAGGAATCATCTCCCACATTAACTCCACTGGAGGGAATGAGGAGGGCCACCAGCCTCACTTAGGACACTGGGACTAAGACAAATGATCATATAACTTCTTCCAGCACTACGTAGGTTGCCCATGTTCTAGAACTGAATAAATTCATCTGCATCGGAGAGGTCTGTCTTTTCTAAACTAGAGGTCAACTTTTCTCTAGAACAATTTTGGGCTTGACTGGAGTTAGTTCTGGACTATTGTTTAGGAACACACGATAGGTTGTTAATGCTTCCTGCAATTACCTGGATCTTTTAGTTGCAGTTCAACTCTTGTATCTTTGTATAGTTTCATTCAGGAGAAAAGTCGTTCTTCAAAACTGCAGATACAAACTAAGGCAAGCAAACCATGCAATTTAGTGTTGGCATTTCTCTGAAATCGAAAAGAGTATATCTCTCACTCATCAGTGTTTAATCCAAAGACATTTTCAATTATCATCCCCTTCACAAAGTTTGGCTTGGCTGTTATATTTTTCCTCTTATCTTACTCACCACTTTAAGAGATTACTCACAAGCAATGTAGTACCATGTTTCCTCGAAAATAAGACCTAACCGGAGAATAAGCCCTAGCATGATTTTTCAGGATGACATCCCCTGAACATAAGCCCTAATGCGTCTTTTGGAGCAAAAATTAATATAAGACCCGGTCTTAATTTCAGGGAAACATGGTAGTAGGAGATATACAATAAAAATATAACTTGGTCTAGTGAATTTGATTTGCTTTCCCTTATCCTAAATAAACAGCTATCTATATAAGGAGAGTATTGTCTTGACTCAGAAGATAATATATGATCGATTTATTCATACTAACACTATACCTAATTCATAAGTGCTCAATGAAAGTTAGCGATTATTATTTTTAGATGCTTTTGAACTGGGAGTATTTTTCTCCTGCTTGGCTATTATTAGAAAAAATTTAATAGCAACAATATTAATTTAATTTTATAGTAAAGGGCAAATCATTTGATCACTTGAAGATATATTTTACATGATTGATAGTTATGAATTAGCTTTAAAAGTCATTACCTTTAAGTTGGGGTCCTTATCATTAAAATGGGGATACTACCCATCTCATAATTTTGTTGTGAAGATTTTACAGCACTCAGTTAAGTGTTAGTTCTCTCCCTAAGCCTATGTCCCTCACAGCTATGCATAGAATAGCATACAATCCTATTCACAAAATAGATTTTAATTGATAAATGAGCCAAATGATAACACCTGAGTTCTCAAAACTGTAGGTTCTTAACAGATTGTCAGTGTTTCAGAGCAGATCTGAAGAATTAAAATACATTATGACTTGCCCACTGCAATCCTGAGCTCTAAAGTCTACCATGACATTTAAGTGAGTTGATCTTATGAGTTACCAGCGTTAGTTTTTAAACTACCTTTGTAATTTGCACATTCGATATTCAATGTGTGTGGGTTCCTCTGTAATCAATAACCCCAAACCCTGGCACTTACCAGAGAAGTCATCTACAAAATGAACAGTTCTCAAAACTTGACAAGTTCAATCAGATGCTTCAAACATCTGATTTTTTAGAAAAGGTAACCATGATCTATTCCTCTATATTTTCAAAGCTCTTATTATATTTTACTCATCCAGACAAGAAATTTGCTCCTATATGAGCTTTACTCCTTGCTGAGAGCTGGTAAGGTAAGATGCAATGAGCCCAGTTCTTTATGCTCCTATTATACCATGTTGTGCTTGTCTTTGTCCTCAAGTAGTTTGCAAGTTTCTTTAGGAAAGATAGCATAGTAGAAGAATATCACATTCCTATTCGTATCTACCATACTGCTTTACTCATAAGAGTGCCCTAACTATAAATCCATAACAGTGTATGTCAAATTGGAGTCCATCTATCAAGGGAATCAGAAACACCAAGGGTATTTGCTTAAAATACAGACTTTTTATTCTATCAAGATTTTCTAAATTATGATTGCTGGTATTGGAACCTGCAGACATTTTAAAAAGCTCTGTAAATGATTGTTGTGTAAAATAAAGTTTGGGACCGCTGTAACAGAAGGGCTAAACATTAGGAACTTGAGGTTCCTTTTGGTGACCAGAAAACTTCACGGCTATCAAAAGAACTAGTCTGTTTTTTGTTTTGTTTTTTCAATGATCATAAACACTTATGTTCTCTTACTGCAACAAATCTTAAAGGACAGAAAATTAAATTTGAAAAAATTGGTTTTCTTTTTCTCTTCCTCCCCCCCTTATTTACTTTTCATATTGGAAAACTTGAATACACACACACACACACACACACACACACGGTGCCCAAAAAAATGTATACACATTTTAAGAAAGGAAAAAACTATTAAAATTGTAATACTCAATATATACCGATAACAAAAGATGAATACAAGTCACGTTTGACTTCTGCAATTACAAGAGGTGCTCAAAGTGGTTACCATCAGCGTCCAGACACTTCTGATTACAGCGAACTACTGCTTGAGCAGCACTGACCATCTCTTAAAATGTGTATACATTTTTTGGCACCCCCGGTATTCATTTAAATATATCTGTGTGTGTGTGTGTGTATACAAACACACACAGAGACAGAGACAGAGAGAGAGAGAATAGCATAATGAGCCCCCAAGTATTTTTCCATCATCCAGCTTCAACAATCATCAATTTATAGCAAGTCTTTTTAAATCTATCACTCCACTCATTTCTCTCTACTCTAAACATGGGAGTTTTTGTTTTTTAAATCATTGACGTCAGAATATGAAAACAAAAGCTAAGATACTGATAGCACCGATGTGTAAAATGATCTACTGAAATGTAATTTTGGGTATACTCATAGAAATTGATGTATAACTTGGAAACTCATTAAAACTGTAGAGTTACAATTTGATAGATGTTCAGCTCTACTCTGGAACAGTACACGGTGGTTGTTAGGATTAAATGAGATAATATTTGTGACCTCAGATAGTACAAGTGCTATCATAGAACGAGAGTTTTGAGACTGAAATCTCTGTGTTAGACAATGTGGTAGTTTTAAAAATATGTTTATAAAATTATTTGACACTCTTTCCCGCTCCCCAAGAGGTTGCGTGTGGGCTGGTCTCTAGTTTAATAAAATATACCAGTTATAATCAGATGACACTTCCAGTATTTAGTTATCCAATGACTGCGGTTTCTGTCTTTGATGTGTACCTCGGTGGGTGCATGTGCCTTTTCTCATCACATATTTTGGAGGAAGACAGCTATCCTGTCAGAATGTGGCCCAGGATGAAGGAAGCCACCTCTCATGTCGTGAGAGTACTTAGGCAGCCTATGTAGGGGCTCAATTGGCAAGAAAAGGCTTGCCAGCAGCCATGTCAGCGAACTAGGAAGTGGATTCTCTGGCCTCAGTTGAGCCATAAGATAACTGGCCCACAGCTTGAATGCAGCCTCATGTGAGACCCTGAATAAGAGCAGCTAAAAGCAACTTGCATTACTTACAACAGCAAAATTTTGGAAACAACCTAAACTTTCATCCATAAGACGCTGATTGAATGATGCATAATGGGATGCACGGACTTTTGAGAAAGAATAGGGAAGATCTTTATGAACTAGTATTAGTGTGATTCCCAGAATATATTGTTAAGTGAAAAAGAAAGAAAAAAGTTCCATGGAACGTATATTATATGCTCCTTTTGTATAACAAAGAAGGGGAAATGAACATGTATTTGTTTATTTTTACCAAAAGAAACATAGGAAAAATAAACCTGAAACTAATAAATGGGATTGAAACTTTTCAATTTTTATATAATTTTGACTTTGACCACATAGATATTTTACATAATGAAAACATAAATTAAATAAAAATATTTGGAAAATAAAATCCTAAAGGGGAACAAAAACAACACCTACCATCAACTATCTGTCAAATCGATATGACAAACACATAAAAATAATTTAAGAAACTTTTGAACACAGCACTTAACCTATATATACTCTAGTGAATTCTAAGGACAAAAAAATTACCAGAAAATCTAATTTTCTTAGCAGCTTTATTGTTGTTGGTTGAAATATTACTGTTGTAATTCTGAATCTATTTTACATGTACTGGAGCAAGTGAGCAAATATGTATGTATATATTGGAATTTAAAAAAATTAGTATGTTTAAAATGGTTTTTGAGAATCAAAGTTCTTACTGTGGATGAATGTGGACACCAATGGGAATTGGAGTCTGGAGAGGAAGAACTCTGTGGTGCTGTATTTGAACTGGAACTATCAGTATGATCTCATCACTTCTTAAAACACTAAATCTTAGGGCGGTCCTCGGAAAGAGCCTCGAAGCAGTGACACTCCAGTAGCAATCAGAACCCCCCAACATCCAGATATTGGCTTCTAAATAATATTCCCCACTAAAAGAAACCATTTCTCTAAGTTCTCCTTAGAGAAATGCTTGATTCCAGGTCTAGAGCAGAAAAAGTACAAGGTGGGATTTGAACATGTTTTGCCAGAAAACGAGGAAGTGCCTAATAGTATGTCATCATTTCAAAAGGACCCAGGAGGGACTGTCACTGGATAAATCTGCGAAAATGTTAGTCCCCAAAATGATAACAAAGGTAATAAATTATATTAAATTTTATGTAAAACTCAGAAGTGGGGTAAGCTGGACGGAAGGAGAGGGGAGAAAGAAAGAACAGAGAGACTGTGAGAGAGACAGAGAGTAATTGTATGTGTATATATGTGTGTGGGAAGAAGGAAGAAAAAGAAAGAGGAGGAGGAAGAAAAACAAAAAAAGAATTCTTCTTTACAAAGTAATAGAATAATGACAATTGAATCGGGCAAGGATTATCCCTGGAGGCTAAAACGAGGTTCTTAAGGAATAGAAATCCACACTGTCTTCTCCCTGCAGATTACTTCTTACATACAGAGGGTCATTCCATAGATAATTTATTAACTACAAAGGAGAAAAATGATCCTTTACAATGAAAAGATCTAGTAGTCACCACCTTAACCAAATGATCGAACTTATCATCAGCAGTGGAATACGCTGCCACCTGTGCACTTTGATGTGACACAAGTAAATGCACATGTCGTCCTCTATATGACAAATGTTGACCCCGGTGGTTCACAAAGTGTGGCCCCTAGACCAGCAGCATCAGCATCCCTTGGGAACTTGTGAGAAATGCAAATGACTGGGCTGTAACAAAGAACTACTGAATCAGGAGATCTGGGGGTAGGTCAAGCAATCAATATTTAATAAGCCCTCCAGATGATTCTGAAGCATGCAAAAATTTGAGAACCACTGGTTTAACCTGAATCTAATGAGGTACCAGTGCGACAAATTCCGATCATCAGATTTTCTACTGGCCTGAATTCCTCAAAAATGTCGAAGTCACAAATTATACAAAAGTAGAGCCTGGGAGGGGTTGTGGGAGGAACATTTTAGATTAAAGCTAAAGAGACATAACAAACTAATTCAATGAGTGAATTGGAATTGGAATTGGAATTTAAAATTAATTAAAAAAAAACTGTCAGGGTGTCTGTAGCTTATCAACTTACTTTCAAATGATTCAGGAAAAATAACAAATGAGCAAAAGTAAAAAAACAAACAGATAAAATCTATATATTTTTTATCTCTATGTAGAAAGAAAATAAATCGGAAACAAAGGTAACAATTGATGTACATAGATGTCACTGAGCTGTTTTTTTTTCAGCTTTTCTGTAATTTTGAACATTTCCGTAATAAAATGGACACAAATTAATGCAAAATGTATGTCTAGAAACCAGAAAAAAGGTGGGTATTCTAAAACACCAAAAACAAAAAAGTCAGAACACAAAACAATTCTATAAATTCATTTTTCCAAAGTGAAAGGCTAAAGTATTCTCAGGCAACTAAATGCTTGATATCTGAAGTGGCAGTATTAAGAAATCTGGGTTAGTCACTTACTGAGCTCTGACAGAGTTTTCACCCCTATATTTTATAGCCACCCACATGTGGACTATATTAAAAAGTGCTGCACTTCCAATTTTTCCCTTTACTACAGAGGAAATGTAGAGAGAGTTAATAACATCATCAACCGTAAGCTTTTAAGGTTCAGCATCCTAATAAAACTGATGAATCTTGACTTGCAGCCTCAGCAATTAAATTACTGCTATGAAAATCACTGCAATGGCCAAGTTGCATGAAAGAATAATTATACATGTTTACTGTTAACCATCAGTCAAGTCCAAGAGCTATGAGATGAAATATGAAATGCAATTAAATGTGAATGCATAGTCTGAGGGCCTACCTGTCCCAACCACACACACACACACACACACACACACACACACACACACACACACACACAAAAGGAGTATAATAATTTACTTTGGATATTTTTCTAGGTGATTAAAGAAAAAGCTATTGAAAAATATAAAACAGGAAGTCCTAAATGACATCCCTAAAAGAAGGGGTCCAATAAACTACAAACAAATCAATAAAGAAAGTGCTATGTTAATGGACGTATTAAACCTTTCATTTTACAATCATCTGTTCTTGAGAAACTATGCTATCCATAGCAAGATGCTCTCCCCATATTTAAAGTGCGTGATTTATGGCTGACTTTCTTTACAGCTTTTATGAGAAGGCATTTTTCAGCTCTCCCATGTGAGTTGCTAACATCTGCACTGATGAAAGAATTGTAAAGAGCAAAATTCACAAAGGATTATCACTATTAGATTTTTAAAAAGAGAGGCAATACATTGTAATTTGATGTACTGATAGTTTTTGAAGTACTTTCCAAATGTAAACTTCAAAAGATCATAATAAATATTTAATTTCAATGCAGCACACGCTGAGAGTTCAAAATTATTGGCCCCTAGGAAACTAAATCCACTGATAAAAGAATGTAACCATTTATTACATCCACAGGCATGATTTTGATTATATGTATATCTGATGTCTCTACAATTGATAACTATGGGATTAACTGGATATTTCCGCAACCTTAAAAGACAGTAAACAGTCAACAGTGAGAAGAGTTAATCAGTTAATGGATAGCAGTTACAGCTGCAAAATAAATCACCATTCTTGGAAAATTAAAATTATGATCTTGAGTGGTCTCTATACTATAAGTAAGCACTATTTTGAAGCCTTTTATATTAAGTCTCTTACCCTGTCTGTAGATGCCAGCTGTGTATCCATTTAAATTGGGGGAGAAAAGCAAATTCCAATTGACAAACAGCTTGAAATTGAGGGTTCTTGAGTGAGGATTCTTGAGTGAAACAGAGCTCTAGAGAGGAATGATAGCCGTGTAGTTATCACTGTGTCCTATGCAGACAGACAACCCTGTGTTTGAATAACTCCACGACTTACAAGCTGTGTAACCTAATGAAAATTACATCAGTTTTCCACATCTTTATTTCTCCGTAAGATGGGATTATTACTAATTTTCTACCACACGGTTGTGTTGTTGGTTATTGCATGAGAAAACGTACGTGTAGCAATTGCCAGAATGTCTGACACTTAGTAAGTGCTTAGTGAATGTGGCGAGGATTATTACTGCTATTGCTATTTAGCATTATTGTTTGATAGAATCCTAATGACCTTTACTAGTATTTTCCCAGTAGTGACTTGTAAGTTAGTGATGTGGTGGTTCCGGTGTTGTGTCTGCAGCAGCTATGGGGGTGGGGAGTTAAAAGATCACAGCCTTGGAACTCGACGACTTTCGTTGGAGGCCTGTTTCCCATAACTACCCTCCATTGCTTTCCCACTATTCCATCCCATCTAGGGATGTCTGTTTGAGGCACTGTTTATATAGAAGAGAACTATGCAGAAATTTAAAGAAACAGGGGCTTCACTAATGTCAAATATTCTTCTTTTTCAGCTTAATCCCTAAATATAACTGCGGAAGTACTGATTTTACTACCACTTTCCTTCATCCTTTCTCAAAGGAACGCCAAATTTCCCTCTGGGTCCCAGGATGCAATCATTTTACAATGACTGCTTTTCCTAAGGCAAGACCCTTTTTTGTTGTTGTTGGCTGGCTCTTAAATCCCTCTAAGATTGTCCCTGTGGAGTTCTCCTGCATTCCTGAACTGAATTTCTTTGTGGTTCTTTTTTGGCCTCCAGTGAAGTGATATTGAACAAATGCAGAACTTGGAAGTTCAATGTGATGAAACTAATGAATATCGAGATGAACTCATCATTTCTCTATTTGTATGATCACGATTTTGTGCAGGCTGGTCTTTGACACTGGCAAAGCAAAGGTGGGCAATTATTGCCCATTATCCTAAATGAGGGACTGAATTTCATTGGCCTGTGAGCTCCGTGAGAAAATGGACCATGTATGTCTGTTCCTTACTGCATTCCCAACTTCTAGCATAGTGGCTGGTGTGGGTCCATATTGGGAAAGTATTTGTTGAATGGCAGAATGAATGGCAGAAAGGAAGAGAGAAAGGGAAGGCAGAAGGAAAGGAAGAAAAAGAACAGTTCTAATCTCAGTTCTGAACTCATAATAAAATATATAAACATTTGATCGCCTTTTTTAAAATGCCACAAAATGGTTGAGCTGAATGTTTAAGAATAGTTTAGGTTAAAAAAAATGAAGGATTAGGAGACAGGTCAAAAAATATATGCAAAAACTGATTAAACAGATGACCTGTTCTCTACCAAGGACACAATATAAAAAGGGAGGGAGGTTTAAATAGTAATAGCTATAAGGAAGGATATTCTCACAGCTATGATTATTAAATAATACTAAAATAAGACACCAATTGGTCACATAATTTTTCTTTCTCAAATATCTTTGAAAACAATAAGAGTGATACCCAGATCTGCCTGGAACAATTTATGACTGTTTCTGCCAAGATGACTTATCAAGCCTCATTCCAATGCTGCTTAATTTTTCATAGTCTCCTTTCTAGCTATGTCCAAATGGTCATTTTAAGTAATCCCCTAGGATATTAACATTTGGAGTACATGTGCCTACTGAGGCTTTTAATATACATGAACATTTAGAGAATAATTTAGGGTTGGAAGTCTCAACCATTTTACATTTCATGAAGTATGTCAAATTTATGTCAGACTTTTACATGGGAGACTATATTTTCCCCAATAGAATAACATGGTATATATACAAATTGAATGCACACTTGGGATAATATGCATTCTGGTAATACCTCTGTATGGTGTAACAGAAGAGAGGACTCAACATTTAAACAATTAAAATGAAAAACATTTGGGTAGATAATTCTAACCATCCTGATATAAACTGGGAAGAAAATAGCACAGAAAAAAAAAAGATAAAAGAAACCTTTTAAATATTTTCAAGTATTCAAACTAGCAAATACTTAACAGTGCCAATTAAAATTTCCACTGACTCATATCACAAGCCGCTTCAGAATAAAGCTTTTGCCAAACTTCTCCTATCCCTAAAATGTTTCCCTCAGTAGTGATAAATTTATATTTATTAAAGGCTTACTATGTGCCAAGCACTATTTTAATTAGCACCTTCCATACATTTAAAACTTTAATCCACAAAAAAGACTATATAAAGCATGTACAATCATTATTATGCCCATTTTACAGATGAAGAACTGAGGTTTTGAAAGGAAACAATGGAAAACAGAATATGGATCAGGGTGAAGGAGAAATCTATGTATTCTAAAATGTGGATCCCCTGGGGCATTATCTCTCTCTCTCCAGTCAGTGGTGGGTTCAGGCCTTCATTCCTCAGGAGAGTCATTTCTCAGTGATAGACAGGCCACAAGTGATTGCAGCACCGCCTCACTTCCTAAGTGACCAAGATGTGGGGTGTGAAAGCAAAGATAATGCCATCGTGTTTAGACTAAGCCTCTAGTGTCAGATAGAGCTGTCATTTTCTGAGATGGGAAAAACTGTGTGAGGAACGTGTTTATAAAGGGAGAAATCAGAAGTTGATCTTGGATGAGTGGAAGTGCTTATTATACAAGCAGGTTGAGGGGCTGGAGTTCAGGGGAGAGACCCAAGCTCAAGATGTACACATAGCACTTAAAGTCACAAAACTGGATGAGGAGGGTGTAGATGAGGAAAGGAAGAAGACACGGGATCGAGTCCTGGGACACTCCAATATTTAGAAGTCTAGAGACGATGAGAGAGAATTAAAAGAGGGCACAAAGTGCCGTAAGGATAAAAGGGGTGTCTTTTTCTCCAGGAAGCCAAGTGAAGACAGTATTTCAAGAAGGAAGGAGTGATAGTAATCTAAGATCAAGTACCGTAGCTAGGTCAAGTGTGATTAAGGCAAAGGACTGATAGATGAATTTTGCAACCTGGAGATCACTGGCGTCCTTGAAAAATTGATACGAAACATAATTTTGTTTCCTATTTTTTTCATTTGCCATTAAACACTCTTTGAAACCATACTTTTTATGCCTGCATAATATCCCATAATATAAATGTACAATGATTTATTTAATCAAATTGCTTTAGTGGATATTTAGATTATTTCCAATTTTTTACTTTTATAAATAACAATGCATAATCATCCTTGCAATCTTTGCACTTAAATACTATATTTAAGTGAATTCAAGTGTTATAGCATGCACTAAAATGGCATAACATACAAGGGAAATTTTGCTACTAAATAGTATATTCATAAAAATTATTGTTCATAGCGTTTATATTATGTAACTAATATTTAATATTAAATAGCATGTTTACAATAATTATTGTATGACAATAGTTACAATATTATAACAAAGAAGTTGGGAAAATTCTGGTACATAGTAATTCCTCAATAGTGCCAATATTTTTATTAGCTATTATTATTCTCTTTTTTAAAGGAGGGTGAGACTTAGAGAAAAAAAGTGCTTGCAGCCTTTTATGTCAGGAACAAGTCTGCTTTGAACATAATTGTGTTTTTTTTTAACTGAAGTTTATTGGGGTGACAAGCGTTTGTAAAGTTACATAGGTTTCAGGTGTACAATTCTGTAATACATCATCCGTATATCACATTGTGTGCTCACCACCCAGAGTCAGTTCAGTTCTCTTTCCATCACCATATATTTGATCCCCTTTACTCTCTTCTACCACCCCTCTTCCTTCTTACCCTCTGGTAACTACTAACCTATTGTCTGTGTCTATGAGTTTTTGTTTTTTTTCTTTGTCTTGTTCCTTTGTTGTTTTCAGTTTATGTTCCACATATCAGTGAAATCATATGGTTCTCGACTTTTTCTGTTTGACACTTCGCTTAGCATAATTATTTCAAGATCCATCCACGTTGTCACAAATAGCACTATTTCATCTTTTCTTAGGGCAGAGTAATATTCCATTGCGTATATATAACACATCTTCTTTATCCAATGATCTATCGAAGGACACTTTGGTTGTTTCCATGTCTTGGCCACCATAAACCTCTGGCCATAATTCTTGCGGCAGTAAAATGTCTGTGAAATTTCTATTTGGGAGGTTTCTATTGCAAATAAGTAGGGTCTTCTTCATATGTGCATATAATATGTACACACAACAATTTATGATAAAAAGTGCTGTACAGTTCACAAAACATCTGCCATCCCATTACTTGACTGATGCTCAGAAAACAACCTGGGTAACAAAAAAATTCCTCATTAAGCCAGTTGTCTGATTTTTGTCATTGTTTTACTCTTCTCTATCCTTCACCGTATGCAATCAAAAAGTAACTAATCTTTGACATCATCTGTGGCATCCAGTGTCTGTAAAACAGAGTACACATTTCTTAATGTGACATCTAACTTTCCTGGACAACCTGGCCTGTAGTGTTCATTTTCTTTCTCTCCCTAACACCTACTGCACTCCAGTTACTCTGTATTGTTCAGTTCTCCAATGAGTGCTTCCTTTCCCCATCTCTGTGCCCTATACTCAGGCTGTCTGCTCTTCTTGGCAGTGCAAAGGGCAAAGGTTTTGGGATTAGACCTATGCCCCAGCTGTGCCTTTTTCACTTACTAGTCGTGGGGCCTTGGCAAATTACTGAGCTTCTCAGAAACTCTCTTCTCATCTGCAAATGGTGATGATAATAACCTACCTTGCAGGATGGCAGAATTATGAAAAATAAGACATCAAAAATATCTAGCCCATTAACTATGTATAATGTTTTTAACTTCATTTTTGAGATTAGTAAAGGCCCATGATTCAAAACAAAAATGTATAAAAGAATAGATCTCCCTAACACCCTATCCTCCAGATGAATTTCTCCTACCAGCGGCCGTATTTTTCTCCAATTTTTGTACATCCTTTTAGGTATTTTATATACAATTGGTGGTATATATACATAGCCCTTGACATCTTTCTTATTTCACTTTACATCTTGGAGAGCTTTCCCTGTCTGTACATTAATACCTGTCGTATTCTTTTTAAAAATAGCTGTAGTGTTCCATGGTATGCATCATCATTAAATAAGCCATTCCCACATGAATAGACTTTAAAATTATTAGCAATTTTTCCCATTTTATTATAAAAGTTTTCAAATAGACACAGAAGTTGAATTTTAGAGTAAACACTCACACACCCACGAGCTAGATTCTATAAATAACATTCTAATAAATACTTGCTTTATTGCATATATAGCCATCCCTTCATCCCTCTATCCATCCCTCTTATATTTTTATTAATTTCAGAATATGTTGCAGATACCATTATATCTGCCTTGAAATACTTAATGCACATAATTTATTATTAAATATTAACTTTTTGCTATTATAATTAATGCTGTAATGAAAACTTATTTAAATTTCACATGTGTGTGAATACTTCTTAGAAATTGAATTGTTGGGAATATGTACTTATAATTCGGAGGGATATTGCCAAATTTTCCTCTGTTGAGATGACAACAATTGACACTTCCCCCAGTGATGCAGGCAGTATCTGCTGCCTCTTTTTACTCTTACCATGAATTATTATCAAATTTTTCAGTATTTGCCAAGACCAAAGGTAACAAAGATCTTGCAGTTTTATTTTGTATCTTATTTTTTTCATATGTTTAAGATCCACTTGCGTTTCTATTTCTTTCAATGCTCTACTCCTTTGCCTATTTTTCTAGTAGATTACAGGCCTTTCATAATGATTAGTAGAACTCTTTATATATGAAGGAAACTAGCCCTGTCTACTCTGAGTTACAAAAATTTTTTCCAAGGTTGTCATTTCTATTTTGTTTTTAACATGACTTATTTTTTCCAAGCATATCTTTATTTTTATGTTAATTTATTTGCCAGCAGTACCAAATACTGACTTAGTGTTTCTCCATTATTTACTGTCCAGTCTCAACCTTCACAACTACTTCACTCAAATTCTACCAAATTACTTGCAGGGTTCAATTATGCTGTGTCTTTCTTGTGTACATTGCTTCTTTGTGAAACATTCACTTAGTTCTCTTCTCCTGGCTGACTGCTACGAGTCAGTCAAGTCTCAGCTAAAATGTTGCTTCTACAGCAGAGGTTTCTCTTAATTCCCCAAGGCAGGTCTCAGTGGTCTTGCCCATTCTTTCATAATGCCATATGTACACCCTCATGAGAATACTATCCTTCTGTAATATATTTAACTATTTCCTTGCTTTCTCCTCCAGATCTTTGGAGGAAACACTATAATTTATTCATTCATCATTGTATCTTTAGCCTCTAGCCCTGTACCTGGCATACAAGTAGATGCTCAATTGATGTTCAAGGAAAAGAGTAAAGAAACAAGAAAAAAGGGAAGGAGGGAGGGAGAGTGGGAGGTACACATAGAGGGTGTTATGGGCTGAATTGTGTCTCCTCAAATTCATGCAATGAAGCCCTAACCCCCAGTACTCCAGAACATGACTATATTTGGAGGTAGGGTCTTGGAGAGGTAATTAAGATAAAAAGAGGCCATTAGGGTGGGCCTCAAATGCAATCTGCCTGGTGTCCTTCTAAGAAGACAGAATTTGGACGCCTGTGATGCATGCATACAGAGGAAAAGACCATGTAAGGACACAGCACGAAGGTGGCTGTGCGCAAGTTAAGGAGAGAGGCTTCAGGAGAATGTACCAACACTCTGACCTTGGACTTGTAGTTTCCAGAGCTGTGAGAAAATTAATTTTTGTTGTTTAAGTCACAGAGTTTGTAGTATTTTGTTATGGCCGTCCAAGCAGAATAATACAGTGGGTTAAAGGATAGAGAAGGGAAGATGAGGGACTATTTAAATGTAGACCATTAGAGGCATATGGAGGATCCATATGTCCTAGGAAGTATGTCACATCTGAGAAAAAAAAAAAAAGGTTCTTTATTTTCCATTTCCAGAGATGAGACTGATTTTAAACTAAAACCTCTGTTCTCTAGATTATGATTTGAACACACAATTAAATTTGATTTTGATTTGGTAAGGCTTTCTCAGTTATAATTTCCATGGATTTAAGTCATAAACTTAATGGATTTACATGGTGTAAGAATTTAGTCTGATTATAATGAGCCACTCAAGCTTAAGGAGGCACATGGATTCATGGTAATACCTCATTGTTGGGACTATGGAGCAATCCCCATAATTTTCAGTCTGTCTATAAACTAGGACGGTATCTTTCTGATTTAGTATTTCCCTCTTTACTACTGAATTACTCTGTTTAAAAGAGATGCTTTTCTGAGAAAACGAAATTTGACACACTGGCATATTCAATGGCATTATGACAAAGGAAAAACCAATCACGAGACATGAAGTCCTTCACAGTGCTTGTACATTTCATCTCTGGTGATGGCCATAGTTCTGTGTTAAAAACTGTATGTCAACTTTGACAAACTGTTCATTTGTCTTCATATTTTGGGTAAGTCAATATATCTGTGACAGTACAGAAATCATTAAGTGAAATCAAGTAATGTCTGCTTTTTAGCTCCATATATGATTGAAATGTGTGAAATTATATTCTGTCTATATTATGATAGCTATGATCTGGAGGCTACATGGTTAATTTCCCTGACAGCCCATAAAATCACCCAGCCAGAAATGGTGAAAGCTGTTAATCAGGAAGATAACCTTTGAAAGCCTTGCTCCTTTCATAATGGTTGCTAGTTAAATATGAACATCTGGGAAATCATTATAAATTCATTGTGCATAAATCTATTGCCCTATGTACAGAACTCCTTTTATCACAAACAGACTTTACATAACAAGGAAAGAATAGATGTATCGCTTTTTTAACATGTACATATTTGATGCACCATTTATTAACAAAAATTAACATTGCCCTTGGATGTCTATAACACTGGCTATAAAACTGAGATAATAACATTTAGTTGAGGATATATCCAAACGGTTTAATGTTTTAGGGATGCTTTGAGAATGTAAATGCTTTGAATGTGCTCATTTGTATGATGTTGTCTCAGAGGTTCACTTTGATATTTATCTTATGTGTATATAATATAAACTGAGTGAAATGCCCTATTGTTTTACACATACATAACACAGGTTGATGAATTTAAGAAGCGATTTCCACAAGCCATTATTTATTCTTCTAATATTTTTTACTGGTAATCTAGAAATAATCTTTAAACATGGGCACCTACACCACTCAGTGAAGAGATTTCTTCTAGATTTCTTACAGACATAAATGCCTAAAGGCCTAAGTTACTTATGAAAAGTGAAAAGCCAAAAGGGTCATACAATTTTTAACTGAATTAAGATTTTCTCACCTAACAAAATTTGAATGCCAATGCCAGAGATTTTGAGAGGCAATTTTCATGCCATTTGAAAAAAAAACAAAAAACGAACAAAAACCCACTGAGTTTTACACAATGGGAAACAATGAACAGATTGCAGCTTTACCTAATGGTGTAAGACACTAAGAATCTTCTGTTATAAATCTTAATTTCCTAAAGTATATAACCAGGACAGATCCTACTCCCAAATGAAATTTAATTGAAAGTTATTTTTAAAAACATGGTAAGAGAGCTTTCTCTTTTTAGTGTTGCCAAATACAATTGACTCTGGACGTTTCTTCATTGTCACTTCAGCCAAGTTAAACCATAATGAAAACCAGTACTTTTGTCTTTAATCCAACAGCTTAAATAAAATTTAAAATCTAGATAAATATTAAAACACATGAAAGTGCTTTCAAAAAGCTTGATATTAAGGGCATACATAGTTATCCATAACAGTAAGTAACATGCATATGTACATATGTATAACATAACCCACAGGCAAAATACAGTGTGCAGGGTTCATTTATATTTGTGGATAAGGGATTTCTATTCCCTACAATAAGCTTCCCTGCATTAATATTGGAGAAAAAAAGTACTTCAATACATTAATATGAAAAAAAAAATTGTGGCTAAATCAGAAGCCTAAACATACTATGTAAATTAGGTCAGAAAATCTTGTTAGAGACCCTTATAATATGCTATTTACATTTGTGACATGTAACAAAATTGTAATTGAACAAATAATGCTATGATTGGTTTGTTGTTCATCTCCTCCATTAGACTGAGAACTGAAATGCTGAAGCATTTGTTTTGAAAAATCACTGTTTACCTAGAGAGGGCAAGTGAGAAGAACTAACATTTATTGTCCATTTACTACAGGTCAGCTCCTATGGTATGATGCTTCATTTCTTTTAATACTCACAATAGCTTTGGACAGAAAGTATCAGAGTCTCCATTAAGCAGCTGGGAAACGAAGATAAAATAAATTAAGTGACATTTTACATTAGCAGAGCTAAGTCCAAGATTAGATCCCAGCCCAGTACTTTTTCCATTTGACCATGGTGCAAGGAAAGACAAGCTAATCCTTTGGGTTTTGTTTATAGAAAACCAATACTTTCTCCAATCAGTGGTTCATAAACTTGGCTGCTCATCAGAATCATCTAAGTGATCATTTAAAAAGTATTTGGGTCTCACAGCCAGAAACCCTGATTCAGAAGGTCTGGGATTTTTAAAAATCTTTACAGGTGAGTCTGATGCACATTCAAGCTTGAAATTCTGTTCTTTTCCAAGCCTAGCAAATGTTCCTTCCCTAACCTTCCATAAATTATAAACATATTTCTGGTTGAAAGGGGAAGATTAGAAGTGTATACACACTAATACTTGCTGAACGTCTACTTATGTTCCAGGCACTGTACCAAAGGGTTTCATATATATTACCACCCCCTCCATGCAGTCTCATTTAGTAGGCAGCAAACATCAGATCAATGCTTATACAGGCCCAATCACCATGTCCTTAAACTTATGAAAACAATAAAGACATATATTATTTCTATTTCTAAAATACACCTTATCTCTCTCTCTTAAAAATTTCAATAATCATTGTTCATTTCAAGATTTATTTAATAACAACATTAAAAAAGCAACAACAGAAAAAAGTCTTCCTCTAAGTTCAAGAAACTTAAGGATCGTGTTGTACTGCCTCCTGGCCCTACCTATTAAAACATAGTATCTCTAATGCCTTGCAAAGCCCTTCACATGTCATTTATGTATCTTCAAGGGTTACTCATGTGTGCTCTTAAACAAGCCCTGTCAGCTGCTATATGGGGCCTGACATTTTCGTCTTCTGCTTTGGATATCCCTTAGTCCCATGATGTCTGAACCTCAGCTTCTGAACTCATGTTTATCAGCTGCCTCTGGCTGACAAATCACTGGTTTGCCACCTTAACTTGCTGGACACTCTTGCCTCTGCCAAGCATTGCACACGTTTCCAATGGATACCATCATTTCCTATTGCTTTCCTGCCAATGAGCCAGAGTCCTTAAGAACTAAAGTTGCTTTGGGCTCTCTAAAGTTCCTACTATGTAGACGTCACTGTGCATTGCATGAAAAGTGGCTGGGTGGCTGGGGATGCCTCTTTCTCTGATTCAGTGTTGTATTTTTACATATGAGTGCTAACCTAGGATTGTTCTAAAAGCCTCCAGGACTTTACTGTGGAGCTCCCTGTTTTCCTTTATAGTTCCTTCCTGCCTACATCATAAGATTCACATGGTATAAGATTCACATGCCAGAAGATACACATGATATTTTAAGTTGGAATGGCTGGTATAAAATTCAAACAATTGGCATCATGATATACTCAGAAGTATCACTCCCAGCATGAGTGTAATTAAAGCTTTATTACTAGGTCAACTTTGTCTGACTTCATCTTCCCTGCAAGGGAGTTCTCTCTCCAGAAGTTCATTTAGTTCTCCCTGTGAATTGTCTTCTGTCTGGTGAGTTACAGCAGTCCAACAGATGTGCCCAGACCTATGTGAATTTTGGTGATGGGCCTGGCTCAGGCTCATGCGAGGGATCACCATGATACTTACGTCAAGATGAAACTGCTTCCTAGAGTATGAGCTGAGGTAGAAAAGACATGATTGGGGTGGTAAAGGAGCAGGCAATCCTATATGCCACCTTTTCTTTGCCCTCCTCACACATAGAGCATGGACTAGCCACATCTCTGAGTTAATATCTTACTGAACATAGGCAGAAAAACTTCTACTTGGAGAAAAAATTCTAAATTCGGAACAGAATCATGTCTGCAGAATAGTGGCCTATTGTAAACAAACCTGGGAGAGTTGTAAGAAGGGTTATCAGACGCCAAGATTCTATATAAGCGCTAGTTTATACTAACTTATCACCCCTAGCTTTTTCACTCTGTTTTTTCCTTCTGTAGATCTGTTCTTCACTTCTTCCTTCATCAAGGACTTTGCTAGACTTTTTCTTCTCCCTCATGAGGTATCTGGTTTACCTCCTGTCCACTTGTATTGTCATGCTGGGAAATGTGCTTAAAATCTTTTCTGCCCATATCATTCTATTCCTGAGTTAGTCTTTTCTGATTCAGATCCTAACCATGGGTATTCTATTTCCGTGTCCCAACTTTCAAAGAAATTGCCTCGTAAGGAATTCGTTGGACGATACTGATGGGTGGTGGGAACAGTGATAGAGGCAAGTCTCTGGAATAACTGTGTTTACTATTCTGACCCTGTTTTGTTCCCACATTTGTGTGTCCTGAAATGCTGGAACTTTATCCTGTAGCTGATAGGGAACCATTGGAAACTTTGGCAAGTGTGTTATGATGAAATTCAGTCGGCCCATAATTGGTAATAAGGATTAATAAGGGGGACACCAAGGCAGCTGTAATTATTAGGATATAACAGAAGAAAAGGGTGACAGAATTTTTAAAAAGGAATGAGGTTTGAAGTGAAGGATGTATGTGTCAGTAGTTGAAATGCAGCTATCAGAACTGGCAAATCACTTAGGAGAGAATAAAATGTACTAAATTTGGGATAGAACACATTTCAGATAATGGTGTTTGAGGTAGCTAATAATACAGAACTGGAGCTTAGATAGAGAAGGTATAAACAGAAATAGAGAGAAAAAGAGTTAAAATTGTGGCCCACGGTCATATTATTATACCAAAGAAAAGAACAGAGAGAACCGAACACTAAAGACTAAATAAACCCTGGGAACACCCACAGTTACCAGAATGAAAAGTGAAAAGAAGAGATTCAGATTTATCCAATAAGTGGACATTAAAGGGTGACTTCTATCATAACTCTTGGTAGATGGTGTTATCCAAGAAAAAGTAACTGTCGCTTCACTTTGCCCCTGGAGTGAATGCTCAGACCAGCTCTGGCAGGCTCATTTCACTAACTGGTCCTATATCAGAACATCACCCTAATGTCTCTGCAGACTCATCTTCTAATGAGGACTTTGGTATACGTCATTAACTGTGTTTCCCTAACATGAGGCCAGCCCTTTCTTGCAGTGGGCGGAAACAATACTGTCGTGTGATTCTTAAGTATTAGTTATTGATTCATTGAAAATGTGTAAGGTAGGACAGGCAGTGTCTGAAATACAGGGGTTTAATAAACATATGTTCAAGGCATAAATGAGTGATTGAATGTGCAAAACTTTAATTCTGCACAAACTGGTTACAGAAATTGGAATACGGAATAAAAATTCTAAATGGCAATGATATTGTAGACGTTGGCAAACAGATACAACAATAACAATTCAATAGTGTCGATTTTCCAAGTAAAAACCATTCTAAACCAATAAAGATTTAGCAAGCCTGGGGTGGAATATCCATGACACAAAAAAACCTGTGCATCTACGAAAAATGCAGGTTAAATAGGAGCCAACAATGCTATGCTATAATGTAAAAACCAAGTTTTGTACAAGAGTATTTTCAGCATATTATTGATAGGAAATACAGAGCAATCACCCCTTTAGGCTCAGCACTGATTAGCTTCATGTTTAGGCCCTGAAAACATCTATAGAGGATTTGGAAGGAATCCCAAGGAGAATGATCAAAGAGATTAAAGGACTAAAAAGTGATAAGAAAATTGGCCCCAAACAGAAAGACAAAGAAATGTGATTTATTTAACTGAAGAAAGAGAAGGCTGATAAGCAAATAACAGTCTTCAAGTATTTTGCCCAAGTGGCAAGCAGCTGTTCTGTTTTCCTGTGGGCAGGACAAGAGAAAATGAGCCTCCACAGTGGAGGGAGGAAAGTGGGCTTGCATCACTGGGTTTTCCCCAAAGAACATCCTTTTTGAAGGGGCTGGGGTTTCATATTTGGACCATACAAGGCAGAGATATTTCTCTATCTCTGGACCTTCCTTAGCATGAGTGTGTAGCTATGATATCTAAACAGCTGTCCAGTGAAGAGGGAGAAAGTCTATAAACAAACAAAACCTTTTCTATCTTTATATTACTATTAGGTTGGTGCAAAAGTAATTGTGGTTTTTGCAATTATTTTTAACCTTTTAAACTGCAATTATTTTTGCACCAACCTGATAAGTTCTCAAAATCATCACATACAACTTAGGCACCAAGAGATGTGAGATGGAACTTGCAGAAGAGTAATTTTTCTTAACGATTCTTAAAAGGGTGAATTCTGAATTTTAAATCATAAAAATATTTTTTAACAAAGAAAATATTGCTATTGATTATCTACAGGTCCGCTTTGCACATATCCCACTGTGCCATTCAGAAAATAACTTTATCTGTATTCCTAGTCAAGTGTAAAAGGACACTCTAGTTTCTATTAGCCCACAAAATTGGACATTTACAGACTTTTTGAAAAAGTTACAACTTTTCTGAAAGGAATTATTCAAATATCGGTTTAAGCCTATAAAGCAAAATGATTAGATGGTGGCATTTTTATTATTGTCCTGTTCCAATTCTTTTCTCCTTGAGAAGAAAGGGATCACTTTATATCAGGTTCCAAGTTCAGGAACATTTGGCTCAGTCCATTCTTCCCTTTGAGTTTAGAAAATTACAAAAAACAAAATGAAAGATGACTCTCTCCCATCTCTTTCTTGGATTCCAAAATACCAGATTCATTTATCATTGTAGTTTTTTGGTCATAGCCTCAGTTTAAAAAGAAGCCAAGGAAAGGATTTTATAGGTCCAATAATCCTCCTTTGTCCCCGGAAGATACATTCCAAGACCCCCAGTGCATGCCTAAAACCAAGGATAGTACCGAACTCTATACATACTATGATTTTTCCTATACATACTTATGATAAAGTTTAATTTACAAGTTAGGCACAGTAAGGGATTAACAACAACATCTAACAATAAAATACAATTACAACAACATACTGTAATAAAAGTTATGTGAATGTGGTCTCTCTGTGTCTGATAATCAAGGCAGCTACTGCCGTGTTTCCCGAAAATAAGACCTAGCCGGACAATCAGCTCTAATGAGTCTTTTGGAGCAAAAATTAATATAAGACCCGGTTTTATTTTACTATGAGACTGGGTCTTACGTAATAATTTTTGCTCCAAAAGACGCATTAGCGCTGATTGTCTGGCTAGGTTTTATTTTTGGGGAAACACGGTAAGTGACTAACAGGAAGGTAGCATATACAGAGTGGATACGCTGGACAAAGGGATGATTCACATCCTGGACAGGACAGAGCAAGATGGTGTGAGATTTCAGCACACTGCTCAGAATGGCACACGATTTAAAATGTATGAATTGTTTATTTTGGGCACTTTCCATGTAATATTTTCCGACGACAGTTGACTGTGGATAACTAAAACTGGAAAGTGAAACACAGATAAGGTGGAGAGGGGACTACTGTATTGTACAGAGATGCAGAATCTAGCTGGGATTCTCAGGGCCAGAGTGGTTTCAGAATCACCTGTAGAATAGCAGAATCACTGTTCAAATTATAAATTCACCCTTTCCTCCACTACCATGAAGTCAGGACAGTACATAAGGTAAATGAGTGAGTGACATCTGCTTGCTAGATGGATTTCACCTGGGGATTACGGTCAATCAGCTATAATTTGGAGCAATACTGTATCCTAATTGAATAGCAGCTTTCTGAGATGTGCCATTCACTGAGCTAATCTTGCAAAAACTTCTACTTGGCTTTGGCCCTTGTTTCTGTTTTAGCTTTTCAAACTCTGTATCTTCTGATGATTTTTGACCATATATCATTTCATCAAACTGATCAGTTATAAAAACTTCTTTAGGTCTCTTGGCTTCCGTCCTCTTTCCTTGTCTGTAGGCATTATCCCTGATGGCTTCCTGGGCCCTGTTCTTCTTTTTATCCTACTCTATAACAGCAACAGAACCATCTGCCCCTCCAACCTCAGCTTCACATATATGTTGTGCCCTTAAAAAGGTTTCATTTATTTAGAGCCCAATTCAGCACCAGAAAACTTGCTTACCTCAATACCTATCATCATATAGTAAATATAGTATAGTACGTAGTAAGTACTTAGTATTTTTTGAACAGATGTATGAATTAATGACCTGTGCCATAGTCAAGCTGCAGGCAATTTTCTGTTTTACAGTCTAGATCACTATTTAAAATAATTGTATTCTGTTATCTACATTCCCATGTAATTGTAAAATAACACCGTATTATCTATTAGCTATTTAAATAATTAAAATTAAGCAAAACTTAAAATTCAGTTCCTCAAACACACAAGACATAGTTCAAGTGCTCAACAGCCAGTACCTGCCCCATCAGACAGTGGAGCTTAGAGCACACTTCCATCGTCATAGAAAGTTCTATTGGACAATACTGGATTAGACCATTATCAAATTTATCATTATAATATTGTCCCTACATATAATCTTGTGCAAAATACTACCTGTATCTAATCATTCAGTATCCTTTAAGTACTAAAACTCTTTGTGCTAGACCCAAAGCAGATCACACTACAGTTTATCCTCCCAATCCAGCAACCCAATGGCAAGGGACATCTAAACTTCCATAAAAACTACAGCAAGGAGAAACTTCACTTGTCTAAGTCATCTGGGGAGCAAGAGATGTTGCTGCATTGTTGTTGTTGTTGTTTGTGCGTATAAGAAATACCTGAACCAAAGATTTGATGTCATAATTAATTCTTTCATTTCCATCCCATCCCATAAAAATCCTGTTGATCATCCCTCATGTGAAATATATTCTACAGAACATAAGGAAACCTGTAAACCTCCTCTTTTCATGACAAACTTTTTTCACATTTATAAAGACCTAGGAAAGCCCTAACTAACTGCATCTAGAGCAGCTAAGAAATTAAAATAGTTCACATGCCTGAATCTACCGCAGTGAAGAAGGGCATTCTAAGCTAAGGGGAGTGTATTTTCTTTAAACAGGTTTTCAGCAGGCCTCATTTTTATTTTTTATTTTATTTATTTTTTGTTGACACAGAACTGTGTTGACAAATAATCCTCCATGAGTTTGCAATCATAGCTCAGATGTGCAGTTATATCTATCCATGAAAACACTCGTATTCAAAGTGATCCTGTGGTGAAAGAGGTGATTCTCAAACTTGTAGATCACTATATCTTACTAAATTAGATATTCAGGCTTGTTATTAAGAGCTTACAAATAAATATTCACCCACAAAGAAGAGTAATTCAAGCCAAGTGGGTGGTAAGGAATATTACTTTTTATTCATTGGATTAGAATGCTGCTGTGGGGTACAAGGAGACTAGTAAAAACATATGGTCTGGTACATTTCTGTATTCATCTGCAATGCTGAATCAGAGTTTTCGCAGACACTAGAGATTATAACACCTCCTAGTAATAATACAAATATGTATCAGCTGCCCAGGTCTCCTTAGACCCTTAAGAATTCGCAATATGATTTTCACTAAAAAAACAAAAACAAAGAAAACTGGCCCAACACCCATGGAAATCAATCAAGATTTGTAGGATGATGTGAAGTCCAAGTGAATGTGCTTACCACAGTCTAAAGCTATACCTCAACCCTTGTTTAAATCTACTTCATCTTCACAATCTTCTAATGAACCAAAGAACCTCAACTATTGCCAGTGAAAATCACTTAGGCCTGTAGACTACATAAAAAAAGATCAAACAAACAAGACAAACACACAAACAAAAACTCATAGACACAGACAAGAGTTTAATGGTTACCAGTGGGTAAAGGTGGGGGCGTAAAAGGAGAACAAATATATGGTGATAGAAGGAGAACTGACTCTGGGTGGTGAACACACAATGTGATATACAGATGATGTATTAGAGAATTGTATGCTTAAAACCTAAATAATTTTACTAACCAATGTCACCTCAATAAATGAAATAAAAATAATTTAAAAGATCAAAAGAATCAGAGCAATGCAACAACAACCTTGAACAAACAATATAAAATCCTTAACTACCAAATTTAGAACTCATATTAGAATAAATATATGTAAAAATTCAGTAATACAGAACCCCCTTCCTCAAATGATAAAGAAATTATGAACTTCCATTTAAACACAAAGAATTGAGCATTGTGTTGTTTCTGGTCCCTCGTTATTTCCTATTAAAATGACAGTATACGAATACACATAAAAACTGAATAAACACAAAAGGACAAAGCAAACCTAAGAAGAGACAACAGTAGATGAGGCACAGCAACAAAATTTTGAAAGCTCTTTAGGAAATGGATGAAGAGTAATTGCCCAGGCTCATTAGAGATAGCTGAATTCTAAGTTGGCAAAGGAGGTAAGCATTGGGAAACCAGCAGAGACGCAGAATTCCAGAAAGGTTCATGAACTGGAGACACCAGGTATCTCAGAAGAAAGCATTGAGGGATGGAAAAGAAAACAAAAATGTGGTTGAGAATTTGGATTCCAGAGATCCCCACGTTTCCTCCTCTAACCTTCACAACCATCATGACAGAAGACTCTGAAGATGCTAGATCAGATCGGCTCAGAAATCCTGACATTGGTAACCCTCCTTAGTGAAACAGAGGGTTCAGGGAAAGCCTACATTTTCAATGAGGAGACACCATTCTCCTCTCCAGTTTCCTTCCGATACTTGGCTTCCAGAACTCTAGTAGCCAGACCTTTAGACTCCCTCCACCCCGACAACCCCACCTAATCTTACCCCCAAGCAGCACACTAAAGATGTGTCTCTGAGAAACTGACCAGCTGAAGAGAAAGGCCAAAAGATACTAACATTTAGGAGCAGGGCCCTTACAGTTTCTCAGATTTTTATCAATACAAAGGACACTGGTTAGAGAGGTGAGTGAGGAATGAAATCTATCCCATGCTGCACTTACCAAACCATGTGCCCTGGAAAGAGACTAACTTTTTCTAATTAGCATGAAGGCATTAACTGGTCAACAACTCATATATTTATTCTAGGAGCTATCTTTCCTAAATCACACAAAGATACTGTGTGGGTCACTTTAGCCCTGTTTGAGGTCCCCTCCAAAATGATCAGAACTTGCTCATTGTCCTTCAGTGAAATGTTCCAGTTCACGTGCCACCCCCACCCCACCACACACACACACACACACACACACACACACACACACACACACAGAGACACACACACACAGAGCTTTCAACTGACATTTTAGTAGGGCACCTTTAAAACATGAAAGGACAACCAAGGGCCATCAGTTGTGAAGAACACAAAAAGCAAAAAGATCTAAACAAAAAAGCAACAACTGAGAGGAAAGAAAGAAAAATTAAACTTGAAAAAAAAGTGTTATTCTCAGAGGAATAAAAGACGATACTGTGTCTGTAAGAAAGGACACTATGATAAAAATACATTTTTTTTTTAAATTTCAGCAGAAAGATTGAAAGATAACATGTAGGAAATCTAAAAGAATAGAAAGAAGTGAAAAAGATGAATCCATAGGAAATAGAGGGGAAGCACCCAGACAGAATCATCAAAAAAGGCTAATGAGATAACATACGGCTTCCGTAAAAGCACGGTGGTTCACTCTCTAATAAATAAATAAAAGAGAGAGAGAGAATTTGCTTTGAAAAAAAGTCTGATGGGAAGACCAAAAAGGTTTGAATTAAATATTATTTAGTAGCAGTTGAACTGAGCAAATGTTTCTCAACAAATGTCCCTAAAGTGCCTGATCCCAATACCTGACCCAGCATGTAAGAAGTGTTTTTTAAAGTAGAGGAATCAATCCATTACAACTGGAGAGGACAAGAGAACAGCATCTGATTCAGCTGTCATGATTACATGGAGGGATACAGAGGTACATCAGAGGGCAGCCTTCCTTTGTTAATGACCCTGTGGGTTAATAGACATTACTAGGGCAACAAATAGAAGAAGCACAATGGCAGAAGGGCATGTTTGGGTGCTGAAAAGAAAGGAAAATACAAGACAATGGTTTCTACACGCATCTTTTGGATAAGTTGTCTATTTTAATTTATCTCTACTACAAATTAGATTTATCAGCACATTTGAAAAACTCATGTTAAATTAGAAATACTACAATTCCACTTAGTCTGGATGATAGTTTTATAGAGAGAGCAAAGACATTCAGGAGGCAATGGAGGCATTTTTTTTTTCCTAATTAGGTGATAGCAATACAAGTAAGTGGTCACTGCCTCAAGCCATTTCGTAGATCTCAGTGCCACTAAATGATAGCTGCATGTTTCCTACCATTTCTGGGTTTCTGTCACCTTTATTTATTCACTCATTTTCAAAGAATAGCACATGCCAAGTCAAGTCAGGGCACTACCTTCTGCCAGAAATTCACTTTAAAATGTCCATTCTGAAGACCTGGTAATAGTTTTTACAGCTTTCCAATGATGTGTGTAGTATTCTCATGACTATATATCAAGTGGAATGACATAACTACTTTTTGCTCTTGTGTAGAATTTATTTGTTCTGAGATTGAATAGCTTTAAATTGAATAGGAGAGGGTGAATGAGGAAATGTTAGATCAGCTCTTCAGTGGTAGAAGCAAAATCATTATCACCTCCCAAAACGAGTACTGAGCAACCCTTATAATAAGATGAGGCAAATCAAAGGTCAATAGAACTGTTTGCTTCCCCCGACCCCATCTCTACATACTTAGCAGTAAGGGAAGTATCTGCTTAAGGCATACTTGATGAGAATTTTTAAAAGAATTCGATTATTAAAATCATTCTCTGAAGCCCCTTATACATTTTTGAAAGAGAAGAGAATTTGTTGTCAAATAAAATCTTAATTGACTTTTATGACAGCCTTTACATTTATGTTAAATGTATAATCTAATTTGTATCTTTACATTTTATGTACATGTTATAATAAATAAATAATCATTGCACATGATATACTGACATTTTACAAGACTCAGAATATGTTTTGTTTAAGTTTTCATAGAAGACTTTAGTTAATCTATCTTTTATTTTATGATACACTATTATTGAGCCTTTAATTAAGAATGGAACTCATTATTGTGTGTGTTACTCCAATGGGGAAAATAAATGATTCATTTTTCTATAATGTAATTTTATGATATTGTTTCTAATGAAATGAAGCAAAAGGCAAGGATAGGTTCTATTGAGGAACCAATGAACACAATACTTATTAAATTTTTACTATATACAAGACGTTGCCATGGATTCATGGGAGAGTACAAAAAGAGAACAAAGCATAATTCTTGCCTTGCAAGAAACTTAAAACCGGGTAGGACAGACATGTACCCAAACACTTAGACCACGCTAAATACTACAGAAAAGCTAAGGATAAAGTGTTAAATAATCACAAAGATTGTGTAGAGTGTTTAATGATTTCAACATCAATAGTAATCTATTGCAAAGAGAAATTGTAGATATTGAAAAATCTGCACAATTGCATAAAGTCAGTCAAAGTAGAGGTGGGGAAGAACCACTCAAATCACGTGCAAAGTCACTGAAATAAGGAGGGTGAAATAAATGAGGATCTTGAAGAAAGACACCAGGTAACGAAAGAAGAGATAAGGGAATAACATGGTGCTTCTGAAATCAAATTAAACTAAAAGATGCTCTGTGTAAAACTGAACTTCTGAAATACTTTGTAAAAAACATTTATGTTGGTGCTACAAAAGTCAAAATCAATGTGATTGAATTATCCTACCTTGTAAGTGTCAGAAAATTATGCTAAAAACTTAATAAATACTTTAATTGCTCTTTGTACATTCCAAGAATTACCGAATAATCTCAATTACAACCTGAGTGTTATTAGTTATAAGGAAAATAAGGTTATGTTTATCATTTTTAGCTTCATTTTTCAAGTTAAAGCCCCAATCAATCCTTTTATTTTTATATACCATGAAATTTTGGTCCCTGTTTAATGTGGATTCCCCTTGGCTGGCCTTTTCTCTAGTACCAATCATCCTTGGTTAGAAAGGACAACCAAGTATTACTTTCGGCTGTGGATATAGGGAAGTGATACAAAGAGATAGCTTTGAAGGAGGAACTGGGTCTTAACAGAAGTGTGGAAATGCTCGAGAAAGAAAGTGTTAGGAAAGGATACAGAAATGAATAAGTGTAGACATGTCAGGAGAAAAAGAAAGATAATTAATTTGACCTTAAAAGTTCTGTTGAAATCGGATAAAAATAGGTTTTGAGGGCCTAATTTTAGTTGGTTGTCACTGGAGGATTCCTCAAAGTTTATATGCAGAGAAGAATGAAATGATCCCTTCAGATTACTTTGGTTCCAGATATGAGGATGGATTGAAGTAGGATTTGACTCGTGACAGGAAGATCCTGTAAGGTGCTTTTGTAAAAGTGCAGGCAAGAGGTAAGTGACACATGGGGTCATGACAGAGAGGATGACAAGCCAATGGGATGACACTGCACTGAACATAAAAGAAGGAACAGGTTTGGTGAGAAGAGTAAATGTTGAAATTAGCTTTGCACAGTTCTGCAAGCTGCCTGAGCCCCAAGTCTAAATCTTGGAAGAGAAATCAGGGCCAATAATAAAGATTTGGGATCTTCTCCACAAAACTTTTAGGGTAAATGAAATTTCTAAGAAACAGCGCCAAGAAGACAAAGAGGGTTCAAGACAAAGCCTTGAGTATTGCCTATATTTTAGGAGGAAGAAAGAGGACTAGATTAACAAAGAAGAGAGAAAAAGTGTGATCACAGAGAACAAGCCAAGTTCAGTTTCAGAGTAGCCAAAGGAAGAAGAACTTCATAAAGAAGGTGCTGAAATAAGGAGGGCGAAAACAGAAAAGTGCTAAATGCGATGAGGAGGAGGTCACTGGGAACAGCCTTTAAGAGAATGCTTTTATCAGAGAATTAACAACAGAAGTTTAAATTTGTTTCATGGACCTGTTCGCCCACTTGCCTTCTTAAACTGGAGACCTGAAGTATTACGTAATAGAGAAGCCTGGACCAGGTGTCACGGGCCTGATTTCTAGCCCTGGCTACCCTCAGTAACCACGTGGCCCATTACTGGTCATACAACCACCCTGGAACATATGAAAATTGCTCACCAAGAGAAGTGTGCAAGAACGTGCATAAGAGCATTATCCGTGATAGCCTCAACTGGGAAACTACACAAATGCCCATCAGCAGTGAAATAGATAAAGTGTGCTATATCTACATGATGTAATACTACACAGCAATAAGAACAGTTTCAACTACACATATCAATAAGATAATGCTCACAAATAATGGTAAGTGAAAGAAACTAAATGCTTAAGAGTGCATATTGTTTGAATCAATTTAAATGCAGAAACAGGCAAACAAAAAAAATCTATGCTGTTAGAGGTCAGAGTAGTAACTACTGGGAGGATGGGAGAGTTAGTGACTAGAAGGGAATGCAAGGGGGCTTCTCAGGGTGCTGGTGTGTTCTATATCTTAACAGGGGTGCTGGTTATATGGGTGCATATTCAATTTGTAAAACATTCCTCAAAATGTGCACTTAATGTATGTGTTCTTTTCTATATGTATATTTCAATAAAAAGTAAAAAAGAAAAAGATGGTGTTGATGATGACAATTTTATAGGTGAACTCTGTCCAAATGCAAGGTCTCCAGGGGAATTGGAGAAGAAAAGAAGAATGATGTACGTGTTTAGTCACTTGAGAGTTTCAGCAGTGGAAAAATAATAATTGATGTTCAGAAATAGCTAATGTAGCCCAATTGTGTGGAATAAAGAATTTATACATGAATTCAAAACAAGCTTGAATGCAGAGAGCCAGATGGGGCCTTTATTTACTCATATGTGATTCTGCCTGGAAAAAAAAAATCTATCTTTGGAGATTAACCTGTGACTCCCACAAATAATCAAAGTGTCTGGCATGCACATTGGGGAAGATTGACTTTGGGCCCAGAAGTTTGCTGATTTTGAAATGGATGTGCTAAGACAGAACTTTATTTAAAAGAGTTGACTAGAAACAGCTGCACTTTTTCCTCAGAATAAAAATCCACAAGTATTCTAAGACTTCAAAAAATATAACAAACAATGTGACCTTATTAACCGTTAGAAAAGACAATCCTGCCATGGTTGTATTCGATCACCATTTATCTCTCTTCAAAATCTCTTGCAATGCCTGTCTTTAGAGATGCTTCCAGAAAAATGTAAAGAAAGCAGAACTTGAAAGAAATAATAAAATTCTTCTTAATTTCTACTGAAAACAGTGCTAGTAACATCTGACTTTTTTCTTTTCTTAATAAGTTTGAGCATGTTCAGTGCAGTTTATTCTTAAGAAGGCTTAACTATGGGTTGAGGCATTAAAATAAAAGCAAAACAACAGAAAAACTGAGGAAGACATAGGGGATAGTTTTAGACATTATCCTGTCATTTCCTTTGTTTCAGTTTTCCACACGAAGGAAACTACTAAAGGAAATGTGACTGCTGACTGAGGGAGGTTGTAACATCTTTCTGGAAAATATTTAAGATAAAAGTTAACTGGCCCTTTTTAATTATTTGGAATTACTTCTTCCCAAAAGGCGGTGACCAAATAGAGTGTCTTCCAGATTTATGACTTCATTTTGTTCTCTGTTTCCACAAACAATATTGAGTCTCTCTCTTTCATGGGGTGACACATTCTGTGCCCGCCAAAAAAATGTAAGCTCTAAACCATATTGAACACAAACCGTAGTTTCAAGGGATTTAGAAATTGTTTCTACAAAACTAAATGAGGTGGACAGCTGATACATTAACCAGCTAATTCAGGCAAAAACACTTCCAATTTTTGAGAGAGAGAGAAAAGGACCTTCCAATTAGTTGCTTTTTTATCTACATGACTGGGTAAGTCTACGTTGTACTTTGTGTAAATGTAGCTCAATACCTTCTTACGGAATAATAGCACTATATTAGACTTGAAAGATTCACAATTTACAAAATGCTTTCATATATGGTACTCACATATACGTATTACAGAGTGAAGATGCTAAGAATGTGGGCAGTAGGATTATATCAATTAAGACAACAGGAGGATTCGGAAAATCATAATATTAATTCTTATCTGAGAGAACTATAGAGACGAGGAGTCCAAATTCATCACAGTTCAAAGTAAAGAACAGACCCCAGAGCTTCGGAATAAGAGCTTTTCCATGGAATACAGAAGATTCCTAGCTTGGTCCATTCTCCCTGGAGCCCTAGTCACTAGAGTGTAAGTTCCATATAAAAAGGATGCTACCCACCTGTTTTCCCCCCACATTATCCACAGCCCCTAATACAGCATCTGGAACCACAATAGTTACTCAGTACATATGAGGTGAACAAATTAATCTCTGTAAATACCTAACTAGCTTTGTAACATGGACACATCTAACACTTTCTTAAACTGGATTTTTCAGGTTCATAATTTTGGAGTCAATATAACATATTCAAAGGTTAAATCATTCAAAATAAATATTTATAAAAGTAAATCTATATTTTCTTTTACATAACCATCAAGCTATTGTAATGTAGCAAATGTTGTTTATGATCTAATTGTTTCAGTATTCACATTCGTTTATTCTATCAATAGACTTTTAATCACCATCTATGAACAAAATATTGTTATCACTTTAATAATATAATACACAAACTAACAAAGATGAGTTACATTAGTTATCACCTCCACCAGAATAATGTCAATATAATTTCAAATATAAAATTTAAATTGTGATAAGAAGTATTGCAAGTTATTATTTGGTTTTCAAAATATAATACTTTTTTCTATTTTGTTAAGTCTTACTTTGTTAACAACACATTTTTATTACTGAAAGATTAATCTTAGTAGCAACTATGTGTAGCAACTATGCTAAGTTATGCTATCACACTCTTAACTCCTGAACAATTACAAGATCACATCTAAATACAAGATCATATCCCTCTAAAAGTCAAGGAAATGCATTTCACAAGTTATTATGGAGGCTATTAAAACAGCAATCGTATTTGGGTTGAAGGAAGTGAAAATTGTCTAAAATAAGGCAACCACTACCTATTAGACATGTGATTATAAAGTATTACACATTTCAACAATATGTAAGAAATAACACATCCAGACGATTGTGCTGCTTCAAAAGTGATGCTGTTAGAGTCATAGAGAACAAACTAACGGTTGCCAGGTGGGAGGAGGGGTTAAAGTCTGGGTGAAAAAGGTGAAGGTATTAAGCAGTACAAATTGGTAGTTACAAAATAGCCACAGGGATGTAAAGTACAGCATAGGGAATATAGTCAATAATGTTGTAAGCACTATGTACTCGTACAGTGCCAGGGGGATACTAGACGTATCAGGGGGAATCACTATAAATTATATGTCTAACCACTATGCTGAAACTAATATATATGCTGAAACTAATATAAAATAATACTGAATGGCAATTGTAATTGAGAAATAAAAAATAATAAAATAAAACAGTAACCCAAGGAAAAAAAATGTAATGCTGTTATACCAAAGTTGTTACTATTATCATAAACATTTTGAAAAGTCCACTTCTGGAATTGCTTTTAGAGCATGCAGCTCATTCTTTTTAATATCTGCAAGGATAGCAAATCTTTTGCCTTTGGAAGTGGAAAATAGTTTTAGAAGAGTCAAAAATTATTCAGGCCATGGCTAAAGAAGTAAGTGTGTATCTAAAAGAATGTGTGACTGCAACAGCAATTTAAAGAATTTTTCCAGGATGGCTCCAAATTCCAAAATACACTCCTGGGTAGTTTCAAAAAACTACTTAGTTCTAGTTTTACTTCAAAGAGTTGACTAGACCTTTATTTAAAAGAAGTTTCCAAAAAACATTTTGAGAATTGTGGAATAAGTACAAATTTCCAGAGGATCTCTCACAAGGACTACACACATTTCTAATAAATTATGTATAAATAACTTTAAGAAAACCAAGTCTCATTACCTTATAGGCATACCGAATATAGTTTCTTCACATGTCAAATATAGATTAAGCAATGCGGATGATAATTCGCTAGCAAGCAGGACAATCTACTACCCTCAACCAGAAACTAAGTTTTGGAAACTCCAGGTTGTTCTGTCACCATAATCAGAAATCACATTCTGATACAGTGTGGTCACTCACAATAGGTCTCTGCTTACTGCATTTCTTAACCAAATTAAGTGTCTAGAATATGGTTTCAATTTAAAAAAAAAAAAAGATGCCAATTTCTACCAGTTGTCTTCCATGAATAAGGCTGTTAACTGTGAAAACTGTAGCCTGAGCATGTCTAGTATACAGATAGGAAATATTTACACTTTGTGAGCAGTTTTAAAATGGAATATCAATCAATATGTACACGGAATTCTCAAAAGTTCACTAAATTGCAATGAAAAGCTTAATACCATTTTAAAAACAAGGCTATTTCAATAACAATTGAAAAGAACAACGTGTCTATGTACATGTCTTAACTCTTTTTCATCCCTGCGCAATTCATTTGCTTCATGTTGACTTTGGCGGATTCTGGCTTTTCTCAATGAAAACAGATACTTGGCCATGATCTGAAATTAAATGCTTAAACACGATGAAACATATCCTGGAATTCCCACATATCCCTTTTTATTAATATGTAGTATGTCATGCAAACGACCCACTGTGTCTGACACATTCAACTCTCCTGGCCTTCAACAAGTAGCAACAAAATAAGAAGCACATGAATCTTTCTAGACTCTTCTGAGAATTAGTTCTTGAGAACACATTGTACACCATTGTGCACCAGAGATCAGGAAATCAGGCCAACAAGATTATGTTTGTAAAAGAAACTAATTCTAACCTTCTTTAACTTGAGAAGACCCTAAATGAGCTCCTTCTTTAGCTTTGCAATTTATATCTCTATATTCTGGTTAAATCTGGGTCTGGGTCAAATTGACCCCTGAGGCAAAGAGAAATATCTTTGTTGTGCTACTCTGAGCCAATGCAGGGTACTAACAAGGACTTCCTGCCTTTGATGTTTTTTTGAGGATTCTTTACGGAATCCTCAGTGGCTGAAACGTCTATCTGGTAAGGGTGGGGGGAACGGGGGACAGGAGCATGGAGTGATGGGATATTCAGTGGAACCCCTCCACAGCCAGCCCCAAGGGCATGATGAGGCATTCTTCAGGGTAGGGGAGAAGAGGGGAGAGACACCTTTACATTTTTCTTGGAGGACCAGTCATATGACTGTGAGACTCTCTCTCCACTGAGTTTCTGCTTAATTACAAGCCTTGATTAAAGATGGATCCCTGTGAATGGAGAGCTAGCACATCAGGCCCCTCCTCTCTAAGTCCTTAAACCTGGTATCTTGGAATCAACTCAGACCACTTTAAGTGTGAGGCTGAACTCAAGCAGGATTATTCGGCAGAGCAGCTTTGGTGAGAAAAGAAGGCACTCCAAGAAACCACACATGTGCCCAGGAAATAGGAGCATGAATCTCCCTTTTCGGTTCTGTTGTGGACATATTCAGTGCACTTGGAAGAACATACTCTTATTGGCTTTCGTTTATTCATCTGAAAAGATAATAGGTACATCTTCCAGAGAGGGTGACGTTCACCAGTCCAGCACCAACTTTTTTCTGTCAATGTGAAGCTTTAATTGGTGTGACACCAATGACCTCACAGTGCAGCCTGGGCACGGGATAGAAGAGGTTAAATGATTAATTTGCCAAATTCAATTGCTAGGAAGAGATGCGACAATTCCAGGCAGTATAAATCAGCTATGCATTTAGAAACTATTATCAGGAGCACTAGACAGTACGGCATGATGTTCTGCAAACCACAAGTGATGTCAAAGCTGCGAGGCTGCCGGCCTGACAGAGGCTCAAGAGCGATAATAGATACTAAAATTACTGCTGAAGAAGCATATTTGATTACAAAGAGACCCAAGAGCAGTAAAGCCCTTGGAAGGCTTCCCTCTGAGTTTTACAAGAAATAAGATAAGCAGCATCTCCAACTGTAATCACAAAATATAATAAAAATGCTCTGGGCTCTCCTAGGACTTGAAAGTATGTCTCCCTTGAGTGATATAAAACCATGCTTTTCCTAATACACAACGATGAGGACAAAGTTAGCACTAAGTTGAGGCAATGTCTAGTTGGTGATACAGACAACTCCATAAGGAGTCTTTTTTAATTGCTTTTAAAAGAGGTGGACTTATTCGAATTGACTCCAACCTGTGCATTACCACCTCTCTAACATTTCTCTTTGTCCTCATGTCTTAGTTACACAATCCTTTTGCTCAATATTTCCAGTTTAATTCCTCATGCTATTTGATGACCTGATGTAACTGCCAGCTTGCTCCCCAACCCCCACCACTCCTCCATCCTCTACCCTACCCCCCATTCTCATCCCAGCTCCAAGTATTCCCACCCTAGGTTTTGCCCAAGATCTCTGTCCTCTTACTTGTGAAGTAGAAAGTTCAGACACTGATAACTGTGAGAGAAAAAAACACACAAACATATACATGTGAAGAAATTCACTTCAATATTAAAAAAATAAAAATAAACCCTTCTAAAATGGATTATCTATTATAGGAGCTCCCCCTCTTATTCTTAAGCATCTTAAATGCCACTTCATGCTTTCTGGTTATATATTTTAAAATTTAGGTGGGCCAATGGGTTATCTACTGGTTGTCTAGTACAATCCAAATGATCTTTTTAAGAAATTATGGCTGGTTAAGAAAGACACATAGGAGATGAAGAAGTTTAGATAAAATGTCTCTGGAAAAACAAACCTAAAATATGCAAAGACAGAAACAATTGGTTAAAAGATACTAAATACACAAAAATACTTTACACACCTTGTAAAATATTTGTAAGTTAATAAAATGCAAGGCATGCCACATTGGAAGATTTTGAATGGATTAAAATGAGAACAGAAGTCCTCTTTGAGCACTGGGTTCCCACCTGAGAACCAGTTTATAAATTGGTCTTTGGGACCAACTGATGATATGAAATCTGAATAACCAAAACGGACTTGAACCCTCAAATGTATTTGTATATCAGTTGCTTTGCTTGAGACACTGTAAGAGTTTTGCTTCTAATTGGATAAAGTTATGGGATATTAATGCTGTGATTATGGAGACATTATATTCAAAATACTTATTTTCTGTTAAGTCTGAAAATTCAAGGCACAACATTGCAGTGTGGTCTGTAGTCAGATGGCCTGGGTAGGAATCCTTGCTCGGGCTCAGTCACTTACAAACTCTGGGATTTGGAGCAAGCTACTTAACTTTTCTGTACTTCAGTTTCATCATGTAAACGGGGACAATAATGTTAGGATTGATGCTAGAATTAAATTAGTTAAAACATTGAAAACACTTTTTTATAAGGGTTTTATGTTTTATTTTATTTTTGAATTAAAGTTTATTGGGGTGACAAGTGTTAGTAAAGTTACATAGGTTTCAGGTGCACAATTCTGTAATACATCATCTATATATCACATTGTATGTTTACCAGCCAGAGTCAACATGTGTTTTATATGTTTATATGCACCTGGTAGATAGTAAGCACTGTTTAGGTGTTAGCTATTCTTGTTTTCCTTTCTCCTTTTTATTCAGAGATAGAATTTCTCCATATCCTTCTGTTTCCTCATTTAAAAGTGCCCAATGAATAAGGAAGGGCAGATACCTGCATATTTTCATCCTTTTTGAGTTCTCTGAAGCAGAGAAAAGTGCACTCTGGTGCATCCTCCCTCATTTCTTTCTACCTCCAATTTCTTCCAGTTTGAAGGACTGTAATTTGTCAATCTTCGCTATTGCTTAACCCTACTTCCCTGCCTTTTCCCCATTTACTCCTATTACCCTCATAATTCATTGGATAAATGTTTGGTGAAATTTGAGTAGGAAAAATAACCTTGTGAGGTATGTCTAATTATTTGGCTATCTAACTAAAAGTTTGACTTACAAGAAGCTTTTCCAAGGTTCTTCTGCATTTTGGCAATCCAAAACTGATTTTAACTTGAAACATCCAGGGTGGCATATAGGTAAGCAACTCTGAGAAGAACGGATACTTTACATTGCTTGATTTTGAAATAACAAACAACAATGGGTCCCTGGATGACAAACAACCAGTCTAGGAGACAGACCTTCAGTTCGTTAAGTGTATTTGGATGAACAGTAACTTTTAGTCTTCTTTCATGACTTAGGTGGAAAACATCACTATGGAAAGGATGCTCTTGTGTAGAAGACAGAATTTTGTTTTGAGTTTGATTTTTTAAAAATAAGAGTTTGGAAGACAGTATGTTGCTTGTGTTGCACAGTGTGGACAGCAAAATTAACATTCCAATTCTGAACCATGTGGCCCTGGGATAATCCCATTTGGCAGCTGTTTGATAAGAACGGTAACACTCCAGGGTGTGCTATTCTGGGTACCTCTGCTTTTTTGGGTCCCTACCATTAGGAGCTCTGTGTTACTGTAGAAGCCCCTTTCTTAGCCACAGCTGTTCTTCTGAACTCACTGCTTCTCAGGCCTTTCACAACATAATGTGTATTTTCAATGGAGTAAACAGCTAAGATGTTCTTATCCTGAAACTTTTATCTTCATTTTTATAGAATACTGGCCAAAAACTTAAATAAACAGAGAAAGACTTCAATGTAAAGGGAAAAGTAACAATATAAAGTCAATATAAATTTAATAGCACAATTCAGCACTAGACTGCTATTATATTAAAGAGATGACAGTTTAGTTCTCAGGAACTTCCTTTTGTCAAAAGGCATCATTTTTTTGGTCAGTTTTTATCATGATATATTTATCTACATCTATTAGGTTGGTGCAAAAGTAATTGCGGTTTTTGCCTTTGTTTGTTTGTGGTTTTTTTTTTTTTTTTTCCCCACGAAACAGTAAGTCTTTATTAAGATCCTGTAATATGGCAGTTATTACGCTACTCAAGACCGGTAACATTTTAAACCGCAATTACTTTTGCACTAACCTAATACATCTACGTAATTAGAAACTATGTGAGACTTTTTATTTCAGGAGGAAAAAAGATCCCATTGTATGCACTTTGATTAATTGGAAATTTTAAATAAAAACATTTTATCAATAGCACTAATAAATGATAACAGCTAAGATGACCATTCTGAGGTATTTCAAGATTTTGAATCAACTAGTTCAATAAACAATTGTTAAATAAAAAAATTGTGTATGGTCATATGAAATAAATTGTCCTAATTCAGGGGTGGTATTGAGAAAAATATATATGTGGCAACTACAATGCCACTGAGAAGTAATTATAAAGTATGTAGAATAGGGAAGGAAAATTCTGCAATTACTTTCACATTAAGAGTAAAAACTAAAATCCAAAACTACAGAATTCTCCAAGAATCATAAGTATTATATATTTGACTGCCTATGGAGTATTCATATTATTAGGTAAAACTCCATCTTCAATTTTTTTAAAGATGTTTATCAAAAATATATCTAACATACAATATTATATTAGTTTCAGGTGTACACCAGTTACTCAACATTTATATACTAAAGAAATGATCACCATGATAAGTCCAGCAATCATCTGACACCATGCTATGCTATCACAATATTATTGACTATATTACCTATGTAATACCCTACATCCCCATGACTTATTTGTTTATACCTCAAAATGTGAACCTCTTATTTCTCTTCACATTTCCCCCCTGTTTTACTTTTTCAATTACAGTTGACATTCAATATTATTTTATATTAGCTTCAGGTGTACAGCGTAGTGGTTAGATATTTATATAATTTAAGAAGTGATCCTGCTAACTAGTCTAGTACCCACTGGCACTATACGTAGTTATTAATATTACCATATTTTTGACTATATTTCCCATGCTGTACATTACATCCCCATAACTTATTTGTTGTATTCCTGGAAATTTGGACCTCTTATTCCCCTTCCCTTTTTTCCCCTTTTTAAATTTATTAATTATAGTTGCCATTTAATATTATTTTATATTAATTTCAGGTGTACAGCATAGTGGTTAGACATTTATATAATTTAAGAAGTGATCCCCCTGACTAGTCTAGTACCCACCTGGCACTATACACAGTTATTACCATATCATTGACTATATTCCTCATGCTTTACTTTACATCCCCAGGACTATTTTGTAACTACCAATTTGTACTTTTTAATCCCCTTATGGGAACTTATAAATTACTACGTAGTTGCCTTTCTCTTACTGTTTTTAGGATTCTCTCTTTGTCTTTAACCTTTGCCATTCTAATTATAGCATGACTAGGGGTGGGCTGTTTGGGTTCATCCTGTTTGGGACTCTGTGCTTCCTGGACATGTATGTCAATTTTCTTTGCCAGGTTAGGAGAGTTTTTCAATCATTATTTCTTCAAATACATTCTCAATCTCTTGCTTTCTCTCTTCCTCTGTTACCCCTATGATATGAATGTTGTTACACTTGATGTTGTCCCAGAGGTCTCATAAACTATCCTCATTTTTTTTTTTAATTATTTTTCCTTGTTGCTGTTCTGATTGGGTATTTCATGCTACCTTGTCTTCCAAATCACTGATTCGATCCTCTGCTTCCTCTAGTCTGTTAGTGATTCCTTCTAGTATATTCTTCATTTCAGTTATTGTATTTCTCACTTCTGACTGGTTCATTTTTTATGGTTTCTATGTCCTTTTTTATGTTTACAATCTCTGTTGGAGATCTCACTAAGTTCCTTGAGCATCCTTATAACCATTGTTTTGAACTCTGTTTCTGGTATGTTGCTTGCCTCCATTTTGTTTAGTTCTTTTTTTAGATTTTTCTCCTGTTCTTTCATTTGGGATAAATTTCTTTGTTTCCACATTTTGGCTGCCTCTCTGTGTTTGCTTCTATGTATTGGATAGATCTGCTATGTCTCCCAGTCTTGGCCGGGTGGCCTTCTGTAATAGGTGTCCTGTGGGGCCCAGTGGCACAGTCTCCCTGGTCACCTGAGCTGGGTGCTCCAGGAGTGTCCCTTGTGTGGGTGTGTGCTCTCCTGTTATAGCTGAGCCTTTATTGCCATTGGCACATCAGTGGGTGGTATTGAACCTCAAGCTGACTGGCTGTGGAGTTTGGCCACAACCACAGCTTATAGGCTGCTGTGTGGGAGGCTTATTCCAATGAGTGGAATTCGCCTCAGCAAGCTCTGGTACCTGTTGAGACTGCCCTTTTGTGTTTGCTGCTTGTGGGGTTAATTGGGTGATGCTCTGTTGTGGTCTGAAGCCAATCTCCAAGTATGTCGGTTCTGGGGACACTTGGGAGGGGCTCTGATGCAGGCCCAGGTCAGCTACTGCCTGTGACCAGCCAGAGGCTACCTGGTAGGAGCTACAAATCAATCTGCAGTTTTTCACTGCCTGTGTTAAACCTGGAGACGCAACACATGGGAGAGGCCACAATGCGAACCAAGGATGGCTGCCACCAGTACCAGGCCTGGGGTAACTCTGTAAAAAGCCAGGACACCCAGAGGCCTCAAGCCACCTGCCAACTCCCTTAAGGTTCAGCCACTGATATAGCCTCATTTGGTACTCAAGTTGGGTGAGGCAACATCTCAGGGAGTCACTAGAGTGGGAAGAGTTATAGTCACCAGGTTAATGTAGACTCTGGTTTGGTGCCAGTGCTGAGCCTGGAGTGACTCAGCAAAAATCTCAGAGCACACTGAGGCCAGTGACCGCACACCTGGAACAGTGGACTCCGATAGTTTTCTAAGAAAGAGTGCAATGTGGGAGGGGCTGGCTGCTCACAGAGAAGTGCCTCCAGCTGTGTGAGAGTTGGATTCCGTTGGGTCTCAGCTGAGTCATCAGGGCAGAGCAGAGGAACTCACCCCGCCAATCAGATTCAGAGATGGCCTGTGGAGGCGGGCTCAACATTAGGAAAATGGCGTCCACCTGCCAGCTGCATGAAAGGAGGACCTCTCACCAGAAAAATGCCAACTGTCCTCCAGTCTTCCCCCTGAGGCCACACTTGTCAGACTGCCCCCCCATATGTCTTCGAGACCGCTCGAGTCACCGTCCCTCCACTGGAGCCCAAGGTGAGTACCTGCGCGCAAGTCTGTGCACCAGCGTTTAAGAGGATGTCTAGGTTTCCCATAGCCTTCTGTCCCATCCAAACAGTAGGAATCCCCACTGTGTTTTACAGCCAGATGTTATGGGAGCTCCTCTTCCTGGCACTAATACTCTGGCCTTGGGAGCCCGGTGTGGGGGGCTCGGGTACCTCACTCCTCTGGGGGAACGTCCACAGCAGAGATATCCTTCCTGATTCTCAACCCCCACGGAAGTTTGGGGCCCGTTTGGTGTCTCCACCCCTTCTACTGGTCTCGATATGGCTTCTTTATATTTTTAGTTATAGGACCTCTGTTTGGCTAGGCTTCGGATGGTTTTCCAGGTTGATTGTTCTATGACTTAGTTGTAATTTTAATGTGTTCACAGAAGGATGCGGGGCACAGTGTTTATCTACTCCACCATCTTGGGTCTCTCTGGACATATTTCCCCACATTCAATTTTTATACCTATCTTATTATCAAATTACTTGTAAATGTTAAAGAATGTTTTGGCACTGTTGCCTATTCAGAAGATTTTAAATTATTATAAAAGGAAAAAAATATGCTTTGCTAATCTTTTCACCTACTTAAGCCAGATACGAAAAGAATAAAATTCGAAGATATATAATGGTGACTTTTAAAAACTTGGACAGTTAAAATAAAGACAGAGTTCACTGATTTATGTTGAGAGCAATTAAGTGATAGAATTAAGCTTTGCCCCTTTGCCCCTTATGCTTATTGTAAATAGACAGTGTTTTTTCCTTACTTCCATATAAGAAACAATAATAAGTCAATGAACACGACCACTGAAGAAACTTCTGATAGCGAAAGTAGTTAAAAATAGTCAATTATTGGCTTCCTCTTAGGGAAAAATGGAAATTTTGTAATCTAATCTATGATTCAGAAAACTTGTCATATGGAAATGATTAAACAAGAAATTAACCAGGCAACGTTAAAAATCTTTCTCAACTAGCCATAAACTTATTATTGAGGCAGCTAAATAAAATTTCTGGCTAATAAGTGTTAGAACATCCAACAATATTACTTCAAAGACAAGAACTTTCAAGTCCTAAATTGATTTCTTACCAAGAAACCAGAACAATAAACAAATATAAATGTCATTTACATTTACCATGTAAATGAAAAGGAAAGAATTATGGAAGGATTATGGTATACCAACAGCAGATATCCAATACGTACTTACTGAACTTATTAAATTTATGGTGTCTGTATGTATTAGTGTGTTGGGGATGAAAAGTTGAGGAGAAGTAAATGTGAGCTTCTCCATTTCATTATTCTGAAGCGATGGTTCTAAAGGGAATATCACCCTCTTGAGATAATCTTCAGAGATTTCATGTCTGTAGTTCATGATATTTTCCTATTTACTCTCAAATGGTTTTCTTTCTTTTGCCATTGATTTATGATAGCCCTAATCTGAAGAACAGACTCCAAGTCCATGATCACTGTGTTCAAAGTGGAAGTAGATGTGAAAGTGCTTCCATCTGCTTGGCATGTGCATGTTAGTATGGGGATGCTATCTTGAACTTTATGAATTTGAAAAGCACGTTTCCCTTCACATAATTAGTACGGTTTTATAAAATTTACTAACGGACACATCCTTGCAACACACTAAGTGAAACTAATTACAGATAAAATAGACTTTTATATCATTAAAGTAAATACATTTCCAAATATCAGCATTTTGAAACTTCAAAGCAATCTTGGCTTTTTCAATTATGAGCAGGAGATAAATCAACTTCTATGAAGGGGGAAATCCTTGTCACTATAAAATAAAGAGAATTATCTCATTAAAAGATCTATACCTAAGTTAGTTCCTAGTCATTTCCAAGTTAATTGTTCAAAAGCTCCTTAGAACTAGTTAGATTATCACTACTTGACTCAGCAAAACTGTAAGGATTTAAAGATGCTTTCAAACAATCAAAGAAAGCAATCAACTGGAATTATTTTTAAGAGAGAAAAGAGGTAAATTTCTACATGGAATATTCAGTTAGAAATGGTTATAATGTTCAATATGATTATCATTCTTAGACGAGAATAAGCTAATTTCATTAAGAATATTATTGCTAATGAAAATAATGATTGAGTATCTTAGTTTTCTCTTGCTGCTGTAACAAATTACCACAAACATAGTAGCTTAAAATTACATAAATGTGTTATCTTACAGTTCTGGAAGTCAGAAGGCCGAAACAGGTCTTACGGGGCTAAAATCAGTGTCCACAGGGATATGTTCCTTCTGGAGACTCTAACAGAGAATGCGTTCCTTGCCTTTTCCAGCTTCTGAAAGCTGCCTGCATTCCTTGGTTTGTCGTCCCTTTTCATTTTCAAAGCCAGCAACTGAATCTCTCTGAACTTTGCTCTTGTAGTCATATCTCATCTGCTTCTGATTCTTCCCTCTTGCTTTCACTTATAAGGGCCTCTGAGATTACATTAGGCTCACCAGATAATCCAAGATAATCTTCCCATCTCAAGATCTTTAACTTAATCATACCTGCAAAATTCCTTTTGCAATATAAGATAACATATTCACAAGTTCCATGGATTAGGATGTAGACATCTTTGATGGGCCTTTATTCTGCCAGCCACACTGGATATCAAAATGTGGAAAGCGAAAGATTGTCCATCTTGCTTTTCTTCCATGGTTCTACTATACTTGTAAACGCACAGTTCATTTGTTTAGTATGAGAAGCAGTATACATAGTGAGAAATAGTGTGGTGTAGTGGTTAAGACCTGGCCCCTGGATTCAGCCTTCTTCACTCATTAACTGTGTCACCTTGGCAAGTTACTTATCCCTCAATTTCTTTATCTTTAAAGTGGGAATAATAACTGAACCTACCTCTTCATGTTGTTGTAAGAACTAAATTATTTACCATATATGAAACATTATGATATCAAAAGCATATAATATCAAGATAAATAATTGTTATCTTTTATTATTAAACATACTTAGATCTTTTTTTAGGGTTGCAGATCGGAGGAACTATTATAATGGTTTAGAATTGTTGCTTATGTTGAAGCTATGAAATCCTTTGAGAGTTACCTAGGTAGAAGTTTGCCTAGGTCCACCTGCTTTGCCAGCAATAATTTGGGATTTTAATCCAGTTTCCAATAACTATTATACTATTTGGTATTAGCCTAAGCAAGTAGGAATTGCAATACTGAATATGAATATGTTGATGAAAAATCAACAGAAAAGCTGAGTCAGAGGATGGGGTTCCTTTTCTTATGTAAATACCATGATCTTAATATATCCTCAAATCTCTTCAAACAAATCATGTTGGCTCACAGTATCCTTCTACCTGAATATAGAAGAGTAGCTGGTGAGGGAGGGAAGTTTCTGAAGCCTGATAAATTAACACAGTTGTAGACATTTGTTTCTTGTTGAGTTTGGCTCAATTGTTTTGTCACTCTTCTTTACTGTGCTGTTTTTCAGGGCAGAGACTATATATTTAAATATATGACATACAATATGTGCTGCTCAAGATATAGACATTTCATAAATGTTAAATATCACGTCAGTTTTCTTCCCCCAAATAATTTATGCGGTGCATTTCATTAGAAGTTTTAAAAACTCTTCATGAGTAAGTAACTATGGAAAATATTGTGGAAATGAAAAACAAAGCCTGCAGAGAAATGGTTCCAAAGGCCAAAGTATATTCATCAATACCCTCCCTAATAACAGCGTCCTGAAACATTTCTGGAATATCTCGGCACAACCTCCATTTCAGTTTTTGAGACATCTAAGAAAATTGTTCCTATTACTTTCCAATCATATTTTATTTATGACCAAAAACATGTTTCCTCCTGCTTGGTCATCCACTTTATTTAGTCATCAGTTATAAGACTCTGAACGGCTGTCTCCAAATATCAAAGGGTGATGACCTACTACCTCATAAGGCAGTCAAAAGAGTAGGTAAAACTACAGTTGTGGAAGAAGCATTCTAGATCAAAATGTGTGAGGTAGTAGCATCACTAGAACAAGTTCTATATCAACTAATTAAAAATATAAACTAACTAAATTTTTAAAAAATTACTTAAGTGCACCTCATGAGATAACTAGTGGTATTACACTTTTACATCATTACAAATATAGCCCTACATATTTATGAGAACGTATATATTTTTTAAAATCCACACATTCAAAGATCAACATTATAGAAGCATTTAATACACATGCAGTATCTAGCATTCAGCTAGGCCTTGAAATGCAAAATTGACAGCTCCCTGCTGCCAAGAAAGCATCATATGACAGTAGCATCGATATGCATTCAGATATGCTTATTCAGAAACACTAATAAGGAGAGTGGGCTGATACACATGAATTTATGGCACAACAGCGAGGTTCGGGCTCTTATTTCACATTTAGGGGAGTGATACTTGGCAGCATTGAATGATTAGACAGTAATAGATTGTATTCAGTGTGGAAAATCCTGGGGAATATTCCCATGCATATTGGGCCATAGAAACAAGCTAGAGCTTTTGTCATACAGTTGTAGCCCTATACTACCTGGTATCACATCTCCTAAAACTTGCTCCCGTGTACATAGCAAAATAAAATATATATATATATATATATATATATATATATATATATATATATATATTACCCATACACATAAAAATATATTTGAAAAATATCCAGTCCAAAAATATCTTTTAATTTTTTTTCATAATACAAAGTACAAAAAAGGATAGCAAAAACAAAAATTCTTGTTTAAAGGAGATAAACAGAAGGAAGTATAAAAGCCATGTAGGAGAGATGAATTTAAAGAGGTAGAGAAATGCCACTCTAGAGTCAAGCTGGAAAGCCAGTATTACAGCCGACTGTTTGGCTGATTTACAAAATCAACGAATGTTTGTTACTAAAAGAAACTGAAACATTTATCCCAATCATCTCATGGCATACTTAAGAAGATTGAGTCCCAGAAAAAGTAGTGGTTTGACTTTTTTTTTTTTGCATATTTATGAATTGAAATCCAGTTTTCAAACTTCTCCATATATAAAACATCATATTTGAAACAACTAATATTGAAACTTACTATTTATTGTTAGACTTGGTACTAAACTCAAGTTGCTTCAGAATACATACAAATAACTATGTCTGTAAATTCCATTTCTCCTTCAACAATATCCACACTCACACTCACCCCTACCCACCCACCTTACCCACTCATATACACACACACAATCCCTAAACATATTTATTTAGGTTTTTTGGCTGTTGCTATGTTTTTTTGTTTGTTTGTTTTTTGATGCTTTAGACATAAATTTTTGTAAATGGGAGAAGCGTCCTACACAAATTTCTGCTATATTTCATTTAGTGGTTTTATTGTGCAAGTAAAACTCCTTTATAGAACAAAGATTATTTATGTTTGTAAAACTTAAAAACACATTCAGCTAGCCATCAGAAATACAGTAGTTTGCTTTTCTTTAATGAGAGTTCAGTGAAGAAACAGGGTAAGAGAAGGACATTTTTTTCCTTTGGTAACTGATTTTTTTTCCTTCAATATAATGAAGGTAGATAGTAAATAATGGGACAGTTGAAGCTAAAAGGAATATAAGTGGAGGAAGTCTTATTTCTCATAGTTGTTCTTGTTCACAGAGTGTAATCAAATACACTGCGTATTCTGTCATCCATTAATCATTCATTCATTCAAAAAATATTACTCGGGGCAGTGTAAGGTGGTGGGTAGAGATAAGAGTAAGACTCAAGGAACTCAAGTTTAATGGATAAAAGAGACAATTAAACTAACCATTATTTTTTTAAAAAATTAAATCTTGGTTTGAAGATTCTTTTTCTTTCCTCCCCCCAAATCCAATGTGTTCAGGAAAGGTGCAAACTTGTTAATCAAGATATCTGTAAACAACAATGAAATAATTCTCTCTCATTCATCCACATTAACATTTTATAAACACATTTTCCGATATCTATAACACATAAGCTCCTGTTCAAATAACTCATATTTTAAACAGCGATTATACACACCTATCTTTTTTACGGAAAAACATGCCTTTTTAAAGAATCACTTTACATTGGATTTTAGATTGAGAAGCGATATTTGAGATCTAGACTTCAATGATCTCATTTTACAGAGGAGGAAAATAAAGTCCAAATAGATTGGCATTTTCCCAAGGGAACCATTTAGAAGCTGATAATGAGAATTCTACATAGAATTCTAATTATTTTAATTTAATAGTTAAGTTTCTCTGCAGAAAATACACACCCACTAGTTCCTCTTTCTCAAATCAGGAACTCTCATTACATTGAACATAGAGGCAATGGCTCAGAAATGGAGTCACATCAGCTGTCCATCTCCTTAGTTATATCAATTAGATCATCTCTTTATGTGCCAGATATCTTCAGGCTACCAGGGACCAAGAAGAACAAAATAAAGAGAAGTACGCTACCAAACAAGCACAGTTTACTACTTATGATTAAAGTAAAAATATCAAAACAAACCTTTTATGAAAAATCAAAGTGATAAAGTTTTATCAAAATTTCTAAAATATTTCCCAGTCTAAAGAAGGAAAGTACTCGTCCCACCCCCCTTAAAAAGAATTCTACTTTCAGTTGATACAGAAAAGTCAACTGATGCAAATGGCAAGATCTGAGAACTATTTGGGGAATTTTGGCTGTCCCTGGACTAAAAGTCACACTTATTTATAAAAGTGCAGATCTCTATATCTTAGGTGGTCAATGATATCATCAAGTATCCAAATTTTGAGTGTTTGAGTTTGTGCGCAGATGAAAACTTCTACTGCTTGTGGTCGTAATATACACTCATTTTCCAAAAATTTTTAAAGCACTGAGAATTAGAAGGGATATTAGAATAAGTGGTAGTAAAAACATGACAGGCTTTGGAGTCAGTATTTTGGTTCTAGTAGGTAATTTCTTAACCTTAGAAAGTAATTTTTGTCTCCCTGGTCTTCCCCTACATAGTAAGGATAACAACAATACGGGGTTGTTTTAAAGATTGTTGATAAGAGATGTAAACCTAGCACATAAAAGATACTCATAAAATGGAGCTATTGGTATTTCCTCTAGTTCTAGTAGATTCCCAACCGGCTATGTGATTGAAGGATGGATAGCAGCAAGGCAATGAAAGGGAACTAAACCTTAGCAGTAAGTGCCAGACATGTGATTTATACAAGTTAAATGGCAGCAGCAGCAGCTTCTTTCATTGACCACTGATCATGTGCCACCAATTTACTAGGTGCTTTAACACATTTTCTTATTTAATCTCCCCAAATTCCCTGATGAGGTAGGATATATCATCTCCACTGTACAGAAGAGGAATCAGGGAGTCAGTGAAATTATATAATGTGTCCAAGGTCACAGAGCTAACAAGCAGTATAGCCAGGACTAGCAAAAAAGGCAGAAGAAATAACCAGAAGTTGTCCTAAACCCTAACTAAAACACAATGAATTTTAGAAGCAACTAAAAGAGAAATGCAATAGACAAATCTTCCCACTATGATCTCCTTAAGAACTGGGGCTAGGGCTCATTAACCTATGTGAACTCAGAATCTGGGACAATTCCTAGAATACGGTGAGCGATCAGTAGATGTATGTGTACTATAATTAACTGAAATGCGATTGGCAATGTGGGCAACAAGGAATCATTCTCTCAAAACAGTCTTTGTGATGACAGTAAATACAAAAGGTAGAAGAGTAGTGAGAATATTCGTGCAGAAGGACAATAGTCACAAATTAAAAATATCCTTATACATCTACTCGGTGACAATAACTACTATGTTCATAGAGTTTTTCCCCCGTTATATTATTATACAAAGATTTCAGCCACTGCCAGTGGTAGACTTTAAAATATGAAAGACAGTGAAAAGGACGCTCACACACACACCTGTATTTGGGGGATGGTTTAAAATTCACTCCTGTATATGCTATATGGGGGGGGAAAATCTACGTGAAAGAAAATTCTCTATGCAAGTTGCAGAAATGAAATGAAATCTTAGTTCTCTTTTATTCAAATAATATCTGTAATTTAAATATCTATAACCATGGCAAAATAAATTCACAATCATGTTAGATACGTGCAACTGCATTTATACAAGAGAAACCTCAGTAATTTGATAGCTTGCTCTTTTTTGGTTGGTGGAATGGGACTATGATGTAAACAAAGAGAACCTTGGTCTATCAGAATTTTCAAAGAAAATAACACTTTAGCCAAACCAAAATTCCCCACAGCAACAACCTACATACAGCTACATCCAGTGACTAAATTGCGTTTATGCTTTTCTTAAGCAACGGAGTTCATTCTGACCATTTATCTACTAAGAATTGTGCCAGAAAACTGCCTATTCATTTTCTATATTTTGTTTGGCAAACAAAGCATGACACATAGCAATATAAAAGAAAAATATAATCCCGGGATGCATTTGCAATGATTGCAGAGACGCGTTCTAAATTGTCTTAGGCCCGTGGCATTGGTTTTCAGAACAGCATTTAAACACTGCCACATACTGTTCATTCGTGTGTCCTGCAGTCTGTGAGAACCAGGGCCTGGCCTCAATAGAAAAATGAATCACAGGCCAGATTTATGAAGGTGTTAATTCTTCAGAAGCACCGAATGATCTTTAGAAAGAGAAGTAATAATCTTGAGAATTAGTAATTCTTGAGAGTTAGTAGTTTTTAATCCAGATTCTATGAAGCACACGATTGTAGTCATGACAAAGCAGTCTCTATGAGCGCGCAGTTTCCTGTTATGAAGTTGGTGCAAAAGTAATTGCGGTTTTTGCAATTTTTTTTTTTTCTTTTTTAACCTTTTAAACCGCAATTACTTTTGCAGCATCCAATAAAAGGGCAGATAGTCTACCAGAAATATTTTATATATAAGGTATTGAATTTACTCATGTGTTTGAATTTTTGTTTTACAAATTTCATACCATTTTCTCTTTAACAGTGCTAATTCTGTGTGGTGCCATATAAGAACATGATTGCAAAATATATTAGTTTGATTATATCTTTATATACTCAAAAGTATATACACCTCTTCTAAAAGTAGTGTAACATCCAGATACCTGTAATGCACTTCAAGGTAGGAATCATGTACTATCCAGTTTTGTCTTTCCTGCGACTGATAAGAGAGGAGATGCTGAGAAAATGCTTGTTGAGTGAATAGATGGATGAATGAATGATTAAGCACAGTTCAGAATTTTAGAAATTTCTAGAGAATGACTACCATATCCTCAAAGAAACTACCACTTATTTCTAGCTTCCTTTTTTTAAGAAAATAGTATGTGTTTAGAGATTCAAAACTAGTTGTCAGTTTTACATCCTCTTCCCCTATTCAACCCATCACCAACCAAAATAAAGGCACTAAAAACCTTGTTGATTTCAGTTACTTTGATCAGAAAAAGCTGAACTAGGGTGTGCTCTTCTATGTTATTATCTAAAGTCCTTAATTTTAACAAAATCAAGTATAAAACGTTCCAATTAAAAACGTGTAAGTAGTAAATTGAAAAAAAATCTTAGGTAGCATGGAGCATACACTCAATATTAACTCACTTTATTCATTTATTCATTGATTCAAATACTTAAAATCTCTAATGTGGTTAGAGGAGATCAAATGCTGGAGGTGAAAAATATTGACTGGTCTTATTTTAAACTCATAATCACTAACTTCAAGTGGGTCTTAGTGCTGCCTAGCTAGCTAACTGCTACTCGATACACTCCCCTCCATGACTGTGTCACACCTCTCCTCTCCCTTTAAAACTTCAAAATTGCCTGCCCCTCCTCAGTCCCAACTGATCTTGTTCCACTGAGAAAATAATCAATTGAAAGCAGACTTTCACAGGCTCTCAACTCCGAAGATATCAGCCTAGCTCCACGTGTGCTCACGTGCTGGGCCTTCCCTCCTGCCATATTGGGAGAACTGCCTGGCTCCCATTCTCTATCTGCTATCCGAGACCATGATTCCTATAACTATCCAATCTTGTTCTACATCATCAGTTTTTCCTTTTCTACTATTAATAGATTCTTTCCATCAGCACACAAGTAAGTTATAATATATCCCATCTTAAAAATACAAAATAATAAAAACATGATCCAACTTCCTTCTCTAGCTACCAGCCCATTTCTTTGCCTCCCTAAAGAATTGTCTAGAGGAGAATTCCCAGTCGAGGTGATACCACCCTCAAAAATTAAAAATTGACTCTTCCAGGGTGAAAAATTCTTACTCTTTTTATATATAAAGCATACATATATATACAATATGTAACAAATGTAAAGTATGTCTGATAGAATTTGATTGGGGTGGGGGAGGACAATTAGGAAAAAATGTCTTTAAAAGTTCCTTAGAGAGGCGATAATGAAATAACGATTGAGAAACACTGTTCTAAACCTGCTATCTCAGTGCCCTCTCTTCGTGTTTTTTCATTCCCAGTACCCCATAGAAATTATTATTGCCAATGTCACCCATGCCCTCCATATTGCTAAATCCAATGGCCAATTTTTACATACAATTAGAGGCAGCAGTTAGCACAACAGATCAGTTCTTTCATCAAACGCTTTCTTGGCACCACTAATGCTGGGTTTTCCCCCTATCTGAACACTTGAGATGCAATATCAGGAACAGAATTGATGGAAAGTAGGGATTCTTGTACAACTGGATTGCAACCACTCTTCAACACACCACCAATACTGCTATAACCCAAGCCACCTTCATGTCTGGCCTTATTTTTACAATATTAGTCCATTTGGTCAGGTCAGCTCTCTTCCAGTCTAACTTCCATACAACAGCAAGAGAAAGCCACCTCAAACCTAAGTCAGATCCTGTTATTCCTTCAAGAGCTTTCCATCTCATGTAGAGTAAAATCTAATGTCTTTATCATAGCCCACAAAGCCCTGGGCTACCCTGGTTTCCTTGTGAAACTGCTCATACATTGCAGCTTTTCTACTTGCAGCTACTTCTCCTTGGATATCCCTCCACATATTCTCATGGTTCACACTTTCACTGTCTTTGGGTTTCTACTACTCAAAAATCACTTTGTCACAGACCTGTTCACATTATACATAAGATGATTCCTTGTCACTTTTGATTTCCCCATCTTGCTTCATTTTCTTTCCCAACACTTATTATCATCTCACATAGATATTTACTTATTTTTCCTCCTCCCATTGGAACAGAAGCTCCTTGGAGCTTTTATTGTTTTATTCACTGCTATACTCGGAGTGTCTAGAACAATTTTTAGCACATAGTAGATATTCAATAAATATTTGTATAATGAAAAAAATGAATTCAACATCTGAATAAAAGATTACAATTTCCTTTTAAAAAATAAAACTGGATTTTAATTTCTATGCTTGGTATAAAATGTCATAATTTCATATGCCTGTGGCAAGTAAAATTATAACATGCCAAAAATATCTAACAACTCACAGAAACGGAAAGCAAACTCTGCTTTGGGTATAGTATTTTTTTTTTCCTTTGGCTAATTCATGGAAAAAAATTTTAGGAGAGACCAACATTTAAATAGTTTTCTCAAACTAACAGCAACTTTTCCACTGGTAAATATAAAATGTTTTGTGCTAGCTACTCAAATACAATTTTAGATGCTCTCTCTCATTCTTTTTTAGAAGCAAACGTTCAGGTCAGAATGAGATTACGTCACACTCTGGAAACAGGGCTTCAGAAGAATGATAGATGACCAGAATGTCCAGTCAGCATATGGCCATGTCTCATAAACCTTATGCAACAGAATAAGAAACTTCTTAAATGAGACATATTTGTGAAAAAGAAAATTGTATTTGGAAGATAGCTTATCCAGTGCAGAACGCTGGTATTCCTTTATCTCTCCCTCTCTTTTGATCTTAATGTTTAAAATTCCTTACTTTAAAATTAGTAGTTGATTGTGGTAATACTTCCTTACTGTGTTTTTAGCACATTTCATTTGAATCTTCAGAGATTTCTGCCAAGAAGCTAAAATTCTTAGTTCTCAAATTTCTTCTCTTTAAAATGTCTTTGCCAGCTCAGATGGGAAGAAGTTTAATTCAATTCAGTTGGTGACTCAGTTGGTGATAATGACGCAATTCAATAAATTATAGCTCTCTGCTCTTTCATCTCACCTCATCTCTAGTTTTGACATTTCTTTTTAAAGCCTTTCTGATATCGAAGAACTCTGAATAAAAAATAGAGTTTTAAGTTCTGAAGTACATGGTCAGTAAGTCAGCATTTATTATAGAATGATCTTCTGTTAGAGTAGCAACCTGATGACCTAGTTTCAAACACCATATACCTACAGACAGGATGTGTAGAAGAACAAAAAAGTCAAAATATTTGCATCATCGATGCACTTATATCAAGTATGGGGAAATCACACACACTAGTGCTGGGTAAAGCACAAAAAGGTTCACTAGAGCCTGAAGAAGATCTGGATTCCAGAAGATCTGCCTCTCAAGAGCTATGTAACCTTAGACAAATTAATTTCTCTCAGTCTCATTTTCCTCTCCCATAAAATGGGGATAAAATATTTTTCATAAGGTTGGTTGTGAAGAGTAAATGATATAATGTGGGTAAAGTGCTTAACATAATTAAGTATTCACAAAATGTTCTTTGCTGTTGGTTATCATCGTCTTCTGGTTATCCCTCCTACTTTTTTTTTTTCTCAACACAAGCAATTAGTTCCCCAGAGGGACACTTAAGTAGAGAAACTCTCTCTGTCCTTCCAAGACCTGGAGTGGGTAGTACACACAAATAAGAGTAGTGACAGATCACTCTCAGCTCCAAGGTGGATGGGAGTCTCCTCCATTTCCACTGACTCCTAAATTTCTGAAGGGTGGCAGAGAGGCAACCATTACCTTGGGTTTCCTCTCAGGCACTTAGAGAGAGAATGACAGATTAAGCAGAACCAACTCTCAGTTCATAAGCTTGCAGGCAGCCCAACAGAGCAGCTAATATCTGAAGAAGTGTAGAAACTGAATTTAAATTTCCCCTCCTACGGTGATGGTCTGCTGGAAAAAGCAATGAAGCATATTACTCTATGAATAAAGGACTTTTGTTTCCTGTGCTTTTAATCAAAATCTTTTCAGAAAAATGTCAAGGAAAAATGAAGAATTTAAACTTCTTTTAGTAAAAAGAATTGGTTCTCATTTTTCCATCAAGGATGATGGGAGATTCTAGAAGTTACAGGAAGGCGGTTGAAGGTGTTCATTATGAGCAATATGTCATCATTATATACTGTAGTGCATAATAAGTTCTAAGATTACGCATTTTTGTAGCAGAGCTTACTAAACGTCTACGTGTCTAAGGACAGAGCATATGTTAAAACTAAAAGCCTTTTAATAATGTTCCCCCAAGTCGTGCAAATGTTTTCTTCCTCCCAATCCAATTAGGTGAGGTTAGTTACCATCTCAATGTATCCAGCCGGGTTTCAAAGGTAGATTGAGTATTTCTGAGGAACGGGGACCTCTGTTGTTTGTTCAACAAATGTGTACATTCAAGGCTTTGCCACATTCTGCCCCAAACCCACATTTCCAGCTTTATCTCCCAAAATTCCCCACTAGAAAGCCTTTGCTCCCGCTGTCCTATTATCAGTCTCCAAAATATAAAACAAGCATTTCTATTTCCAACTTTTTGCTAAGACCTTTTTTCCTCTTTCCTCTCCTTCCTTTCCTTCCTTTCCTTCTGTCTGTCCTTCCAGATGTATTTCAGATTGCGTCATTCATTCACTCGGTAAATCGAGACTGGGGGCGTAGCATATGTGAGGCACTCACAAGGGAATCACAAGGGAATAGGTAAGTCAGAGCCAGTTCCTGTCTTCATCTACTTTATTTTCCACCAGGAAAGACACACATTGCACAACTGATTAAGCCAATAATACATTACAATTGTGGTATGTGTTAAAAACATGAGGGACAGGAATCTAGTACAAAAACCAGTGTAACATGTATTAGGACAAACGGCCTGGTCTTGGAGGATGGGAAGACATTATTGAGGAAGTAGTTTTGAATTGAGTTTGAAGAATGAGCAGGGGCAGAAGAATGAGCAGTTTGAAGAATGAGCAGGGGCAGAAGGTCAACAAATAAACTTTCTTGATGAGGACATGGTAATTATTAAACTGGGATATATTAATCAAGACATAATAAGGACATTCTTGCCTTCTGACATTAAAAATTGCCACGGTATTTTTCCTTATTATCTTGGTTCTCCGAATAGCTGAGGACAAAAATGCAATAATGATCCTACATTTGAAGTTCAAGAAGCCAACCGGAAGAGGACCTAGCCAACTACCCTCAGAAAGTTCTGAGAAGTTACCAGTAAGAACTGGCTTTACTACTCTGAGCCCCACTACCTGGTCAATATAGGAAGAAGACTCAAAGGATGTGAAGCTCAGCTTTATGGGGAAATGTCATATTCTTGAAGAGAAGCTTTTTATTCTAAATCCTTTGAGTGGGAGGGGGTGATTGCCATTCCTAGGAGCCCGTAGAGAATGATTCAGAAACAAACCTTCGGGAGGGAGTTCCAAGAAGGAGTGGCTGGAACCTTGTTTTCTAACTAGATACTTGCTGAACTGTAGAACCCACAGGGGCTGGGGCAAAGCTGTTGTTGGGGCTGCCAGGAGAGACATCACTGTTTCGTGGCCAGGGGACGGGCTGTTAACAGCCCCAGAGAGGTTCAGTGTGAAGCTGAAATCTGCCTCTGGGCAATTGAAACACAAGCAAAAGAAAACACACCACGTGTAGACCCATTACCAAGCATCAGACAACAGGAATGACCTACAGGGAAGCCAAAGCCACTAACAAGCAGCCAGTCATAGGAGCAATTCTCTCTGTGAGAACGTGGTCAGAAGGGCGGGCCATTCTGCCCACAGCCCCTGGTACTACAGACAGGCTTACCTGGCATTAGGTGAACAGAATGAGTTCTGAATTGAGACTGAAGTTTTAAAATAAACACAACTGAATCTTAAACACCAAAATGCGATTATTCCAAAAGCTAAAATTGACTAGAAAATTATAGCAAATAACCAAGATGTCATGAAGGCACTCACTCTCTAGAAAGGCAGTGAGATCAACGTAGGAAAGTTTGAGGGCAGTTCCAGGAAAAAATAAAGCTTTCTCATGTTTACAGCCCATGTAGTTCCTTTAAAAATGAGTTACAACCACAAAGTGACTATAAAGAAAACAGTGATGGTATCAGCACAGGAATAAATAAATGGAACAGAACAGACATCCAGAAACAAATGCAAGTCTATACAGAACTTAACATATGGCAAATGAGGAATTTCAATTTAGTGGGGAAAAGAATCTCTTATTAGATAAATGGTGCTGATAAAATTGGTATCACTATGGGGGGGAAAAACTCACAAAGCTAGATCCCTATCTCATACCTTATAAAACACACATTATAGGTAAAGATTTAAATGTAAAGTATAAGAATTAAAACTATTAAAATGCAATTTAAAATATTTATATGACTTTAGAATAAGGGAAATAGTCCTTAGCAAGTCAGGAAATCCAGCATCTATAAAAGAAAAGCTAGACATAATTGACTAAATAAAAATCTTAAGAACTTATTATGGCAAATGACATAAACAAAAGCAAAAGACAAATAAATGATAGTCTGGGAAATAACTGTAATACCATATAAAAAACATTAATATCTCTTATTATGAAATGCTCCTAGAAAACAACCCACTAGAAAAGTAAACATAGGAGATGACCAGGACATTCACAGAGAGAAAATCTAAATAACCAAAGAATCTATGGAAAGAAGATTAATATCACTTTCAGTCAAGGGAAATGCAAATGAAAGCAAGAATGATATACCTGGTTTTATTTATCACTTTGGCAGAAATCTTAAAAGATTAATAAAAAATTAAAAACATCCAGTGCTATTGAATAGACAGTATAGAAAAACAGGCATTCACAATCATTAAGGATAAGAATCATCACAAAATTTTTTGGAAAGTAATAGGGCAATATCTATTAAAACATACAGATCTTTTGATCTAAAATTTTCAATTTTGACACTTTAGCACCCAATATAGCAATAAATAGGAATACACGGGAAAAAACTGGAAACTATTCAACTGTCTATCAATGAACAATAAGAGATGAAAACCTAAATTCTGCTACATCCAAATTAGAGAAAATGATGCAGCTGTTAAACAGAAATAAATTGTACATATTTACCTGAAGAAATGCCAATTTCAAAACAATACATTTAGAAGGCACCCATATGTTTGGAGCAAGGTATGGAAGGGCACTCACTAAACTGTTAACATCAATTATCTCTGGGAATGGAAAAGGAGAATGGGGCAGGTAATGCATTATTACTTCAAATTTAGACGGTTTCATTTGTTATAATGTTACCAATCAGGTTCATCATTTAAAGGAATGAAAAAAATATTTTGGGAGAGGAGGAGAAAAACTACTTAATGTTTTTAACTTACCAAACAACATCTAATACAGTAGGCATTCAAAAAATATTTGTGGAATGAGGTAGGGAGGAGTGCGAGGGAGAAGAAATAGGTTTCAATGTGTTTGTAAAGGATAAGAAGATAGCCATTAATGGAATGACAAATCACTGTAGATCCTATAAATAAACAATATGAGGAAGGGAACAAAGGATACTTGATAAAGTTGGCAAACATAAGAAAATGGTAAAAAGTGTGGGGGGAAGTAAAGTAACAGACATCAATGGAAAGGATAAAAGAAAGATAATAGTTTCGGTAATAAATGTAAAGGGGTTGAATTCCCCTATCGAAAGAAACAGGCTTTTCAGTTTGGATTTAAAACAGCGAGGTGGTATTCTCTAGAAACACCTAAGTAAACATAAGGTAACAAAAGTGATATTATTCACAATCTCCACAAATATCAGAAAAGATTTCATAAAATACCTAATAAGAAATACATAAGATCTTAAGATAAAAGCTACAAAGACGTAAAAATATCTGAATAAAGGGAGAACTGCTTCATTTCCTTGGATAGGAAGGCGCACTATGGTAAAGACTTCAATTCTTCCTAAATTAACACTTGAATTAACTGTAATTAAAATCAATATTCCAATAGGAGTTTTTAATGAAACCTGATTCTGAAGCAGACAGGGAAAAATAAAACGAACATTAGCCAAAAAAACTTAGAACAAAAATCATCAAAAGGGCCTAATTCTACTCTATAGTAAAATAACTGTTTCTATGAGGAAAGGAGTTTAATGGAGAAAATCTTTGTTTCAGTTTTGCACTGTCCAAGCAATACTTTGTAAAACTGGAAATGTCCTAAAATATCCATCAAACTGGCTTAATACATCCAGGTAAATACAAAGAATAGAACACTATGTAGTAAAAATCATGACACACATGAACATTCACTGGCATTGGGAAGATATTCATAAAATATTGTAAAGTTAAAAAAAGAAAACATTTTTATTTCTACCATAAAAATATCTAGAAATATGTATTTACTGGATTCAAATCTATGGGGCTAGACTTATGGGTGGATTTTATTTTTACTTTTAAATTTTTCATCACTAAACTGTATCAACTACAAAATAAAATTAAAATAGGAAAAATACATAATATTAGAAGAATAAAGATATTGACCAGTTTTATGTATCTTAAGTACAGCATTAAGGTGAAAATTGGTGGTTAGGATACCTGAGGCCAGAGTAGGTAGCCGGAGGTTGGGAAGGAGAACAGAGTGGGGACAGCACCAGGAGCTTTGGTTGCTTGCAGAGCGCTGAAGTGAGAAAGCGGAGGGATGTGACATAGGTAACTACTGAGAAAGTGGTTATTTACCAGGGCATCTTTAAAAAGTTAGAAATGTAACTCCAGGATCATTAATAGTTCCTTAAAAACCTACCATCTGTGAATTTACTGAAACTTTATTATGCTTTAAAGGAGCAAGTGTTACAATTTTTTAATGTAAGCAAAGTAAGCATTTTTTTTTTTTTTTAGATTCTGTCAAATAAATAATATTGGATTGGATTGAAAACTTCTCTGGGTTGAAGTAAAGCCACATTTCCTTAGTCTAAAACTATCTATTTTAAGGCTTAAGGGTTGCGGCTTCCCCTTTGGTGGTTGTATTCTAGAATTTTAAAAACATAATTCCAGGTTCTCTTCACTTCTAATTAAATGGTATACATGTATATGTATACACAAATCTACATTTATTGCCACTGTAAATCTCCATTGTAGAGCTGTGGAGCTCTATGTATCTGGATAAAAGAAGTTTTCATTTCTTTTAGGCTATATTCATATATGCACGTGATCTTTTGGTTATTACAGTTTGCCCTCTTGACACCTTCTGTAGTTTTATCACATCTTTGCTATCATAGAGCAACGAGAAATTAAAGAATTCCCAAGAAGGATTATTTAGGTGAAAACAATTCTTTCCCCACCCTCCAATCTAGGAAAGAAATGGTCAGTATTGTGTTTCAAAAGGTTGGGATGACCTCCCGCCGCCACACACACCCATACACACATGAGAAAGTAAAGTGTCTTCCTCTTGCAGGATCTTAAGGTGGGTTAAGCTGATGACCCCCAGAGAATGGGAGGGTACAAGGTAGATATGAAATGTTTAAGGGACAGGGGTTTCGGGGGATTCCTTTCCAGATAGAGACATGGCTTCCACTTGTGTGCTCTGCCCAGGAGGGATCTTGCTGCAGAATGCCTGTGCAGCATGCCTCAGCCTGGAGAGCCGTGGGAAGATCTCAGTGTCAGTGAACTACTGTCCCTGAGTCCATGCGAGGCAACATGTTTAACTGATGTCAGAGGACCAGGGCCTGGCCCAAGCCATACACAGCAGAGGAAAACAGTAATGACAACAACCTTACGGACTTGGGCCCCATGCCTCCCCAGTTTTCTGGCACTCTAAAAGCCTGGGATTGTGGTGTGATCCCAAAGGGAAGGGAAGAAGCTCTAATGATGACTGAGGGTGCGTTTATTATCAGGTAGGTGGAGAGATGCTCAGAGGAGACATTTTGCCAATTTAGAGGAATAGACATTCTTTCCACCATAGTGTTGGAGGCTAACTCAGGTGACCACAGTATTCTGGGTACAAACGCACCATTGTTTTGCACAAGGGCAAAGTAATGTTTCCCACTATGTTTGCAAGAGGCTTCCTATTGATATCCAGGACTTTTCTGGCTGTCTTGTTTGAGGCACACTTTTGACTAATAATTATGAACAGTCTACCAAGACTCCCACTACCATTTCCTTACTCACCTCACCTCACAAGCATGCTTTCATGTCAGTTTCCCCTAACACATCACTTTTACACTTGTGAGATGTACAGCTCACCTGTGATTTTTCTGCCCACACACATAGCTTCATGAGAAGACCTGACAAATGGGTATTGCATCTTCTCAATTTCTTTGAATTAGATTTACAAAAATATCAGGAACATGGGGACACTTAAGAAATATTCCATCATGGTGCTTCCTCAGAGATATGGGTGATCCTGTGAATAGTGCGTCAGGTCACGTGGATGGTGGCAGATGTAATAGTAAGATGTTTATTCCCTCCACCATAGTACTTTACTAGGAGAAAATGAAAGAACTATGGCAGGGAAGAAAGGCATGTTGATTTTAGGCCCAGATCTTCCCTTACAGTCTGATGAAGAGCTCTATTTAAATATGTGGGAAACATGAAATCAAGACAATAATATTTGAAAGGTGACACCTTTTTTCTCAACCATACTCTCTCATGTCTGGCCCCTAATAAACTGTGTGATCATTTAAGGGCAGATCATGTCTTTAAATTCTTCACCTCTAACATCAAAGTGAGAGAAGCAATGAGCCCCAAGGTTTCTTCTAGTCCTAAAATACAATGATCCATCCAAGGTTCACCCTTTTACCTTAGTACCATGAACCAGGTACCAAGCCAGGACCACAGACTCTAAGATTATCTGACCTCAAAGAGTGTATAATCAAGTTGGGAAATAAACCAGATGCCCGTTCATTCAGCAGATAGTGATTGACCAACACTCTCGGTGTGTGGGTCTCTGTGTGACATGGAACTTTACTTTGGGTGGGGATAAGAGTGGTCTACAGGACCCCTTTCCTCATGGATTTTATGGCTTAGTGGGGAAGACACTGAAAAATTAGGATCACAGTAAAATTTGATGAGTGGTCATATAGGGCAAAATGCCCCAAACAGGCCTAACTGGCAGGAAAAAAATTCCCATGGGGTGCATGGTCAAAATACAGTTTCCTAGGCCCTACCCAAACCCTGTAACTCAAAATCTTCTCAAAAGTACCCCTTATATTTTTTTAACTAGTGATTATCATTAGGCAAGTTTGGGGAACACAGTGATCAAAAATTAGTAGGACAAATACCCAGAACTTAAATTGCTGGGTCATACGGTAGTTCTAGTTTTAATTTTTTTGAGGAATCTCCATACTGTTTTCCATAGTGGCTGCACCAATTTGCATTCCCACCAACAGTACACAAGGGTTCTCTTTTCTCCACATCCTCTCCAACACTTGTTGTTTGTTGATTTATTGATGATAGCCGTCCTGACAGGTGTCAGGTGATGTCTCACTGTGGTTTTAATTTGCATTTTTCTGATGATTAGTGATAATGAACATCTTTCAATATGTCTATTGGCCATCTGTATGTCCTCTTTGGAGAAATGTCTGTTCAGGTCCTCTGCCTATTTTTTAATCTGATTGTTTGGTTTTTTGGAGTTAAGTTGTATGAATTCTTTATATATTTTGGATATCATCCCCTTACTGGATGTATCATTGTGAATATCTTCTCCCATTTGGTAGACTATCTTTTCATTTTGTTGATGGTTTCCTTTGCTGTGCAAAAATTTTGTTTGATGTAGTCCCATTTGTTTATTTTTTTTTCCCTTGCCCGAAGAGATATATCAAATATATATATATATAACTAATATGTATATAAATATATATACTTAGAGCAATATATAAATAATATAATGTATAAATATAAATATAATATAATATATAAATATAATATAATATATAAATATAATATATATTATAAATATATAAATATATATTACTAAGAGCAATGTCAGAGAGTTTACTGCCTACATTTTCTTCTAGGAGTTTTGTGGTTTCATATCTTATGTTTAAGTCTTTAATCCATTTTGAGTTTATTCTTATATATGTATAAGAAAAGATATGTGTTCTTGTGTTCATTGTAGCTTTATTTACAATAGTCAAGATATGGAAGCAACCTCAGTGTCCACAGACAAATGGATAAAGAAAATGTGGTAGATATATATAACGGAATATTACTCAGCTATAAAAAAGAATGAAATCTTACCATTTTAAACAACATGAATGGACCTAGAGGGTATTATGCTAAGTGAAATAAGTCAGAAAGAGAAAGACAAATACCATATGATTTCCCTCATATGTGGAATCTAAAAAACAAAATAAATGAACAAACAAAACAGAAACAAACTCACAGACAGAGAACAAACTGATGGTTGACTGATGGGAGGGGTGTTGGGGGATTGGGTGAAAAAGGTGAAAGGATTAAGCAGTACAAATTGGTAGTTACAAAATAGTCACAGGGATGTCAAGTACAGCATAGGGAATATAGACAATAATATTGTAGTAACTATGGTGTCAGACGGGTACTTGACTTATTGGGGGGATCACTTTGTAAGTTATATAAATGTCTAACCATTATGCTGTACAAATGAAGCTGCTATAATATTGAATGTCAACTGTAATTGAAAACCTTTTTTTAATTAAAGAAAAGAATGAGTAGGACCCTGCAAAAACTCAGAATTACATGAAACAATCAGTAGTAAGATAGTCTAAGATGAAGTACATACGGGAGAGCCATGTGGAACAGTGGTTAAAGGATGGGCTCTGGAGTCACAGTACGAAGGGTCACATCTTAGCATCACCACCACCATTAGGAAGAACAATAACAATGTCTTAGGACTTTTGTGAGAATTAAGTGAGACAATCTTCGTAATGCTAATATATAGGGATAGCACAGTTATAGAACCAGAAGGTGAATTATAAATTACAAGAGGTTCACTATATGGTCTATAAAGCTTCCCTGTTCTCTCAACAGGGGGACTGTAATAAAGGTAACAAGCAATTGCCAAAAAAAAAAAAAAAAAGTTCTGTTTCTTCGTGAAAAGCAAAATAGGGAAAGGGAGAGTTAGGGGAAAATCCAGACCACACTGTAATCAAAAGAGAAGCCTTTCGTGTAAAAGATGGTACTTATGTTGATCCTAAAGGCTAGACGTGATTTATGAAGATAGAGAGAATGAGAAGAAACGTACAATGAAAGCCAAAGTTTGCATGAATGTGAGACCTGTAGCACAGCTGTACTTCTGTCACTAATCAGCTATGCACTTTTGGATAAAGCACTTAATTATCATGGGCCTAAATTTATTTCCGTATGATATACATGGGTTTCGTGAGTTATATTATAGTTACAGTTTTATATACATTCTATATTTCAATCATCTTCATTCATAGTTCTCTCTAGTTTAAAAATTCACACGGGAACTGCAATATATACTGGGATCCACTAGATGGCAATATATGGCTTTGTACAATATATGGCTTTGTAAATGGATGTCTTTTCACAGAAAATGAAGATGTCTAATAATCAAACAAGAGTGTATTTAAAGTTCTCCAGAAAACACAGAGTGAAAAGTTTAACTAATTTCTCATTCAAAGGTCATTATTGAAACTTATAAAGCGGAAGCAGATGTTTTTTAAGCCCTTTGTTTAGACCCACGGTATTAAAGCATCATTGTTAGGACATTCTGTTAATCTTTTACTGCCAGGGTGGGTTATTTCATAACAAGGAAGTAAACACAGAATTATGTGCATGGCCTCCAATTCTGAATTGGGCCAATACAACACCTCAAAGACCCTTACCCTCAGTCAAATGTACCAAGCCAATCATTCTTAAACGTTTTCATCAAAAAGAGCCTACATATTCCACCACACCCCTCCACTAAAAAAGAAAAGGGAAAAAAAATCTATTTCTTTTTCAGCATGATACATTTTTTCAGATGGTGTCCACATTATCATTTTTAATAGTAAGAGAAAACTATCCTTATTTTTAAAGTTATGAGTATTCAAAAATTACAAAGAAGAAAATAAAAATCATCTTTAAGCAATAACAATGTTAAAATGTTTCTGTCAAACTATTTTTGGCAGATGGAAAAGAAATATAGATGCATCTTTTTATTGTTAAGTTAAAAATATTTTGAAATCTTTCCATGTTAATAAATTTATTATATTAATAGTAGGAGAATTAAGTTTTTTCAGCCAAATAAAGATCAAATACTCAAAACATTAGGATACAGAAGATCTAAATAAAATTGTTATTTGGAAGTCCCTTAAACACACCTTAGGAGTCAGTCTGTGGCATGGTGTTATGTTTTATATGTCACTAATACAAATACTGAGAAGTACTTTCAAAGTGCAACGTTGAAGGGTCTCTCTTCAGATACAAGACTATGTAGGTTTTAAAAATTATACTATGTAATTTACAGCACAACTGAAAACACTGACCAGTAACTGTGTTTTAGTAAAATGTTACAGTATGTTATTTAACACAGTCTTGAAATCAACCCAATTATTACAGACTCCATGGCAATAAATTATCCTACTTTAAAGTGATTTTAGCAACAAACTAGAGGTAGACTCATGAAAGAGATCTTTAAATTAGTTTCTACTTTGCCTATAACTATCTAATAAATATTCCAATCCTTCCTATATTATTATCTCACACTGTACTAGAAAAGAAGCTGTATTGTTACTGCATGGTAGAACTGATATTCAAGGATAAGTAAATTACTTTCAAGATGTTAATAAGCAGCTATAGTCTTCCTCAGAGAACAACTTCTATTACAGCTCTAAATCTACAATTGGTAAAGCATATTTAGTACCAGTTTTCTTTCTAACAGAGACATAAAAGGCTATTTCTCAATCAAACCAATGTTAACTTTAGTTCTGCAAAAAGGTCAAAGGCTACAGGCATGTCAGTATCTCCCACCACCCCACATGACGCAAAGCCTCGTCCACCATCACCAGGCTCTACTTCAAACTCGTGAGCTCTGAGGCCATGAGGTCTCCCCTAGAAGTCAATGACTTCAGTGTGTCAGGCTCAGTCAGACATGAAGAAAGACAGGAGGAAAATCAGTGGGAGGGACCTAACACATGTAGAGGCAAAGCAGAGCCATAGAAAAGGTTTTCTTAAGAATCCAGGTAATAGGGAAATCTATAGAGACAAAAAATAGATAACAGTTTGCTTAGGATTGGGGGAAGGGTTAGGGATGGAGGATTGATGGTGATAGCTTTAGGATATGGGGTTTCTTTTTGCGGGGATGAAAATGTTCCAAAATTGAGGGTGATAATGTTTGCATATATTGGGGAATATACTAAATGCCATTGAAACGTACACTTTGAAATATAATCCACATACCATACATTATATCCATTTAATCTCAAAGCCGTTTTTTAAAAAGGACAGGGGAGAAGCCGGTAAAAAGTGAGCCAGCAAATCCCAAACAGAGAAGAACATGAGACTCATACTCAAGAGCAATCCGAGACGAGGTTTGCCAGGGGTTCACATCACCAATGCTTGTGTCATAAAACCCTTCTTTTCTCCAGGATGGCCCCAAAGAGATTGCTCTTCTTGTAGGCCAAACTACTGCATATCCATCACACATATTGACTTCTTCAAGGTGAGGGCAATAAGAAAATGATTCAACGTTTTTTCAACTGGCTAAGAAAAGAAGTTCCATGCGTTTCAGTTTGACCTAAACTAATATCATGAACCAGGCCACAGTATCAGTTTTTTAAAACACACAAATGAATAGGATCCGTACTAAGATCCTTTGCTAAGAGAGTTAAACTGAATTCATGCTCTCTCAAAGAAATCCCTTTGCCTGAAGTGAACAGCACAGGCTGAGACTCACCATTCGCAATGTCACCTTGAAGCTGCAGAATCTGAGGAACTGGCATCGTCAGGACAACAATATCAAATGGCTCAGGGAGCCTGTTCCTTGGAGACTTCCCACTTGTCATTTCTCAGGTTGATCTGGGTCACACATTGTCTGAAACAGATATCGGCACCTGTTCCAAAAACAAAAGCATGCTCTCATAATCAGGATTTTTTCCCATATGAATGACAGGGAAGAGAAGAGTCACCAACTGGATCCATTCAAGAGAATGAAACGGTGCCATTTGTCTTCTAACACACCTACGTTTCATTTGCATTACTTTCTCACTTAGTGGGAATTCCTCTCCTTCTGGCATCCTTGCACCTCCCTAACAATGCCTGCTATAGGGGAAAAAATACTATTACAATGAATAATACTAGTAACCATAGCTGTTTTTCATTAGGCATCTATTTTATGCCAGGACTATGCCAAGCGCTTAATATACATCATAACAATTAATTTCACAGATAAGGAAACAGATTCAGAAATGTCATACCATGATTTAAAGCTCATTATCCTATCCTTATGCCTCTGAAGCTTATTATCACTGTAGAGCAAGTCTGCATTCAGTAAAGGTGTTAACAATTCTTCTCTTTAGTCATCGCAAGAAAGAACAATATTCCCCATAAAAGGAATTAATATTCCCTATTAAACCTAAAAAAGGTCTCTGTAAGAGAAATCAAAGTCCTCATCAATGGATTAATTACCTTTATTAAGAAGAATCAGAATTAATAGAAATACAGTCTAGAATGTCTCATCACATTTTCCTTCTTTGTGCTTATCACAAAGGTATTTTAATAGTTATTTGATTAATATTTTCTTCTCTTTTAATCTGAAATCCTCATGAGCCAGGAATTAATTCTATTTTGTTTCTATGTATAGCATATCCCGTGTTTCTCCGAAAATAAGACCTAGCCAGACCATCAGCTAGGTCTAATACAAAAGACTAATGCATCTTACCGCTTACCTTTTGTGTCTTTTGGAGTAAAAATTAATATAAGACCTGGTCTTATAGTAAAATAAGACCGGGTCTATATAATATAATATAATATAATACTGAATCTTATATTAATTTTTGCTCCAAAAAACGCATTAGAGCTGATGGTCTGGCTAGGTCTTATTTTCGGGGAAACAGGGTAGATTATATAATATAGTACTTGGCACATACTTGGTGTTTAATTAGTATTTTTAAGAGAATGAATTCTGAATCACAAACTGAAAGATAAACTATACTTGAATCATTAAGTCTCCTTGGTATACTAGCACTCCCCTCACATTCCAGTTTTTAGAAAACTTTGATTTAAAAACAAATCCACTTTTTTTCAGCCTCAGGAATAGAAAAGAAAGAAATGAAAATGGAACAAGAAGAAAAAGCACACTGAAAGTTAGATACAGAGAACATTTTGATGGTTGCCAGACAGGAGGGGGTTTTGGGGGATGGGTTAAAAAGGGGACAGGATTAAGATGTGCAAATTGTCAGTTATAAAAATAGTCCTGGGGATGCAAAGTAGAGCATAGGGAATAAAGTCAATAATATTGCAATAACTATGTGCGGTGTCAGATGGGTACTAGACTTACCAGGGTGATCATTTCATAAGTTTTATACATGTGTATTCACTATGTTGCACACCTGAAATTAATATAATGTTTGTCAACTGTAACTGAAAGATAAAAAATGATTTTAAAAAAAAAAAAAGCACTTTGGAAGATCCTGCTCATCATTACCTGGGACACCTCATGTTCCCAGCCAAGAAAATAAGTCCAACCTCAGCCAGGAAACTTCCTTTCTGTAGCTACTCCAGCTCAGTGGGATCCTTCTCATCTATGATGTCCTTTGACCATCACTGCCTTTATCACTCATTCTGACATTGATTCCAAACATCTGTATGCTTTCGGTATGTCTTATCTATCCCAAAATACTCCAGGCTCCTCCAGGTCAGTCAGGTTTCCAGAGCTAATGTACCTTACATCTTTCATTGTCCCTTTAATGATGCCACAACCTCGTAAGTACTCAAATTTTAAAAAACAAATGCAAATATGTTAAAAGGAACAAGGTACTAACTAGGCCCTGGGGTCAATCTCTCTTTGAGGCAATTAGGATCACTCTGTTCCAAAATTAGAGCAGGGGCTTGTAAATAGTTCCTCAACTTGCCTGAGGGTTTCTCCAAAGCCCCTGCTTAGGGAAGGTGCAAATAATTGGAGCTTTCAACTCACAACCACCATCTCCTTTACTACAACCAGAGCAGCTTTACTTGACTCTGTTCTATTTATTTAGGGTGTCTCACCCCCGACTTACTGGACACACTTGCCTCATTGTCTCTGGCCCTGACTTGGACCTCAACTACGCCACTTGATTTTATATGTTTTATTCAGTTATGTTTTAACATAATAATCCCTTTGAAAGGAGCATACTTTGTTATTGGTGCTGCTGAATACATGTGTGTTTAAGGGAACTGAAGTCCACTAACCTAGAAATGTTCCATACCCAGCCAAACGTCTTAGACATGTATCCCAGTGGCCCCAAAATGTTCTGCAAAGTGTATGTCAGTGGTTCTCTAAGTGTGGACCCCAGACCAGCAGCACCTGAGACGCTATCGAAAGTGCACATTCTCAGGCTCAGACCTACTGAATCAGAATCTCTGGGGGTCAGACCAGGCTTGTTATGATGCACATTAAAGTTTGAGAACCACTAGAGTAGATGACAGACCCAAATCTAACACCACAATTGGCAAAATCACCCAAAAGGTTGTATCTGCCAAGAGACAGGGGCAATAGGGTAGCTGCTCTTACTAACCAGGACGTTTTCCTTTCCTCCTATTACCATGTTTCCCCCAAAATATGACCTAGTCGGACAATCAGCTCTAATTCATCTTTTGGAACAAAAGTTAATATAAGACCCAGTCTGATTTTACTATAATGTAAGACCGGGTCTTAAATAATGTAATGTAATGTAATGTAATACTGGGTCTTATTATTAATTTTTGCTCTAAAAGACGCATTCGAGCTGATTATCCGGCTAGGTCTTATTTTCGGGGAAACACAGTAGGAGTGAAGTTTCTGGGAAAGTGGCATTTCCTTGTGAAACTAATTAATAACTTCCAAAAAGGACCCCATGTTAAAATCTGTAGGCTCTGGAAACTGTCATTTTAAAACAGAGACCTACATAAAATCTCTCAACAGTTAATTCTGAGCTTAGTAAATGTGACCATGTCCCTCTCTTGTGTAATATTTTTCAATGGCTTCTTTGACAGTGCTTACAGAGCCCCTCATGATCTGGCCCCTGCCTTAGTCCTGAACTTCCTCTCTTGCCACTTTCTCCCTCATTCACTACCTTCCTGTCGCAGTGACTTTTTAGTTCCTCGAATGCATCAACTTACTCCTCCATCAGAACAGTTGCAATTTCACGTGTCCACGGCATGGAATTCTCATCACTCAGCTCTTGGCCTAGTTCACTGTGGCTTACCTTTCAGGTACCCATGAAAACAGTCCCTCAGAGACACCTTCCCTGACACACTCCATACTAAGTCCTCTGAAGCTCCGATTCGGTGACGGCCTCGTAGAATATGCTCTCTCAGGTTCCCACTCCGTCTCCTAAGCATTTATTTCGTGCCTTTTCATTTGTGTACAATTACTTTAACGTCTTTCCTCCCTCCCCTTTACGCTCTACATGAACAAAGGGAGGGACCACGCCTCGTATTTCCCACCGTTTCCGCAGCACATATGTAATAAGAATTCTAAAAATCTGTGATAGCTATAAAGACAGCCGAATGCTAAGAAGGTTTAAATATTTTACGAAGGCAAAAGGTGTTTCTGTTATATATTTACTCGAGTTTATCCCCCGCCTCCCTCCATTTCAAAGAGAAAATGTAAATCCATTTTCCTCCTATAATTTCCTACAAATAGGTTTTAGGGAGCAGCAGTTCAGAACTGATGAGGTGGAACCTGAAACAAAGGGAACAATGTCTAACGAAATGCACTGCTGAAGTACACAGAAGAATGCTCAATCAGGGCGCACAGGCTATCCTGTCGCTTCTCTCTGAAGGACACTGCTATGGATGAATGCCACGATCAGCCATCTGGGAGAAATTTTGAGACAAAACATCCCAGGCTTACTTCTACTACATATATCAATTTCAGAAAGAAAATAAACACAAAAGTAGAAAGGGAGAGAATGACAAAAGGAAATATATTACCAGAAAGAAGCCACCCTAGCCAATGGCATCTGCAAATTAAACCATCTTTTCTAATAAATTGATCCTGTCAACTCTGACAGGTTATATTGTACATGTTGATTTTACATATTGTTAGCCAATGTCCCTTTTAAAGTAGATGGTAAAATAAAAACAAATAAATGTGGCAGTATTTCTCCCTGTTGGTAGGCCAAACAAAATAAAAGTTTATCACCCCGTCCTGGAAGCTAAATTCATCCTCTCATAAATGATTTAATAATATTGGCCTATTCAAAGGCAAAAAGCCTTAGCTCATCACTCTCCAAATGTCATAGGGACCACCAGGTAACTGATCTCTCTGGTTGCATAAAGAAATAAATGGCATGCTCCTTTGTAGCCCCTTTACCCCTGGGGCAGGGATTGCCCATGAAAGAGTGGAACTAGGGAAAGGTCTCTATGAGGTTGTTCTCTTGAGCCATGTGTCCTCTGACATGTAGCAGGAGGACAGCAACCTTTCATACGGTAGGGGGAAAGTAAGGAAGGAAAAAGGAGGCCCTAAAAAATCAGTGTTAAATAAGAGGAAAGGATATGAGCACCTTTCATTGCCCTCCATAGGATAGTTAATAGGAAAAGACAACAGGTCAGCTGAAAGGGAGCTCTGGTTCTCTTCCTTACTAGCCAAGCCACCCGAGGCGAAGTACTTAACCTCCCTGAGTCTCAATTTTCTCATTAGTAAATAGGGATCATGATAGTTACCTTGAATCATTGTTGTGAGAGTCAGAAATGATGTATGTAGAATACCTAGCATAGTGTCAGATAGTTAGCATTTAATAAATGAGAGTCATTTTTTTTATTTTGAATTTCTCCCAGCCCAACAATGACAACCTAAAAATTAAATAAACAAAACCACAGAAAATCACATTTCACTCACTCAAGGAGATTGTATCAATGAAGGAAGGTAGGCAGTTGGTTAAATTGATATCAATAAATACAGTTTTCTCTGTAATAAGCTTAATGTAAACACATCAGCCGATAAATAAGAATAGAGCATAGCTCAAGAGGTACATGCCTATATTTCCCCCTGCCCTTTACTACTTGTTCTGGGAAATTGGTCTACTTAAATATTGGCTTTAGAGATTTGAATCTATTCTCAAGCATGCCTGATTAGACATATCTCATACAGGTAATTTTCCTGGAAGTCTGGTCCCAAACTAAATGACTACTGATTGGTCCATTAGACTGTGGGATTGCAAATTCAACTGATTCTAAAATGGAGAGTATTTTTGGAATGCCTTGACAACTTAGGTTCTTGTATTGGGGATATACAAAGGTCAGCTGCATTCAAGTAGATTATTTTTTAAACTAATTAGCAAACGATTACTATGTACCTGGACTTACTTGCTTGGATTGACAGAGCATATCCTTCATTCCTCACAACAAGGCTTTGTAGTAGGTAGTGTTATTATTCTAATTTTTCCAATGAAAGAACCAAACTATAGATTTTTAAACTTTCCTAATATTACATAGCTAGGAAGGGGTGGTAGAAGATTAATTTGAATCCAGGTCATTCTTATTCCAGGGACTCTCTCAACTTATATTGTGAAAACACTAAATACTTTTTGTGGACCATTTATAGGGTAGAATGCTTTAAAGAAGCTTAAAGGACACTTAAGGGATTTAATTATAAAATTAAAAGTGGGATAGATAGGGTCTAGAAATCCTATAATAATAGATCTGGATAGAGGGAGGAAAGGACTCTTGAAATATAACAAAGATAGTATTAAAATAAACAAAAAGTTTATATATACACAAATTATATAGCCTTGAAGTCAATTATATAAAAGATTCATTTTTAAAAAGCATAGAGTGTCACAAAATGGGCTTATTGTTGATTTACATATTATAATGATATTTTTCTTGCTGTTTTTCTGTATCTTCCGAATTTTCTACCAGTAGTATGTAATTATTTTTTTAAAGTTTCTTTTTGAAATTAAAAATACACAGTGATAAGAAACTATGAAACTCACTGTCTCAAGAAGCTGTACAAATTGAAAATATAAATAGGTTTTTACTAAGAATTGGATAAATTAGAACTGATAGTCACCATATATATAAATATATGTATATGGTTAATGTATATTTATATATATTAGAAATCCATATTTATATCATTATACCAACCCACTATGTACAAGGTACTGTTAGATTCTGAGTGAGCTACAAATAATTGACCTCTTTTCCCAAGAGCTTCCACAGCAAAATTGGAAGATAAAAACATAGATTCCCACAAACACCTAACTAAATAAGGATGTAGGTACATTGGATTCAAGGACCGTCCCTCTGCCAGAACATCAGTTATATGGGGGAAGGGACTTTGGTTCTTGTATCATTAGTGCCTAAAATAGTGTCTGGCATGTAGTAAGTACTCAATAAACGTTTATTGAATGAATGGATGTATGCATGCATAGATGTATATATAATACAGTTAGTAAATACTTGAGGATGTCAATAAGTATGTATGTCTAACTTGAATCAAGTGCAAATCATGATAGAAATGAGATTTTTTAAAGTTATATGGTGGCAATATCTGAAGCTGATGGTAATATAATGCAAAATGTCCAATGATCTCACCATCTGTGATGGTTAATTTGTGTGTCAACGTGACAGGGTCATGAGATGCCCAGATATTGGGTCAAACATTATTCTTGGTATGCCTGTGATGGTGTTTGGGAAGAAATTAACATTTAAATCAGTAGACTGAGTAAAGCGGTTCCTAATGTAGGTGGGGCTCATCCAATCAGTCCAAGGCCTGAATAAAACAGAAAGGATGACACTCCCATAAGTGAAGAACTCTTTCTGGTTTTTTTTTTCCTGTCTTGGCATTCTAACTGAAACATTGGCTCTTCCTGGGTCTTAAGCCTACTAGCCTTTGGACTGGAACTATATACCATCAGCTCTCCTGGTTCTGAGGCCTTTGGACTGGAACTAAACCATCGACTCTCTTGGGTTTCTAGCTTGCCAATTCACCCTGCAGATCTTGAGACTTGTCAGCGTCCATAATGACATGAGCCAATTCTTTATAATAAGTATCTATCTATCTATGTTTCTCTCTCTCTCTTTCTTTCCACACACATACAGACACACACACAAGTATATATACATATATATATCTCCATCCTATTGGTTCTGTTTCTCTGGAAAATCCTGACTAATATACTTTTATAGACTGAATCCTAGAAAAATGGTATATTCAATCTCACTGATATCTCCCAAGGCCAGTATCAGGGATTCCTGGGGTTCTCAATAAGTAATATTTGATGAAGAAGACTAAAACAGTAATTATTCTAGAAATAGCTTATGAAACAAAGCAAATTCTCAGCCTATACCTTTCTTAAGTGATCCTGAATTTGGCACTTATAATTCATCAAGAAGCCTACTTCTGCTTAAAAAATTCATTTATCATCCAAGATCATTTATCATCTATTTTTTTATTAAAATTTATTGGGGTTACAATGGTCAACAAAACTACATAGGTTTTAAATGTACAATTCTATAATACATCATCTATATATTGCATTATTTGTTCACCACCCAGAATCAGTTCTCCTTTCATCACCGTATATTTGACCCCCTTTACCCTCTTCTATAATCCCCATCCCCCCTTACCCTCTGGCAACCACTAAACTGTTATTTGTGTCTAAATCATCTATTTTTTTAAAAGTCCATTTTCAAAACACTCATAAAATATATAAAGAAAAAATGAAAATCCTAATAGAAAATGGGCAAAGGTTATGAACATTCATAGAAAAAAATGCAGAGTTGATTAACAAAACAGAGATGCATAAACTCACTCATAATTAGGTAAATATAAATCAAAACATAAGGAGATATAATTTTTTAACCTACCAGATTAGCAAAAATTAAAATTTTTCATAATACCAAGATGTGTGGAAAGTGATGTTCTCATTCACAATTGATGATGAGATCTTCTTTAAGAAAAATAGACGACACAACCCAGTTAAATTAAAAATGCACATACCATTTGACAAAGCTATTGTACTGTTAGGAATTCGTCCTACAGATATGCTTACAAAAGTGTGCCAGGGTTAGACAAGAAGCAAAATTGGTATAAGCAAGAAAACAACTTCATACCTCCAAAACAACTGAAATATTTACCAGAAAGTTAATAGTTAAATAAATGATGGCACACATATACCATGTAATACTGGACAAGTATTGAAAAGAACAAAGCATATTGAATTTGCTGATATGAAAACAGATCCAAGATGTGATTCAGTCCATGATGGTCTATTAGGATTTCCCGAAGAAGCAGATAGTATTAATATTTAATTATGTACATAACTTTTATTTTTAAATGCTAATTTTAGAAAGCAGAAAAATCCTATTCCCACCTGATTCTTTCAAGTAATGCTTAATAATTGAAGAAACTCCTTGAGGTGCCACAAAGTTATAGTCTCCTTCTTTCATCACCATTCCTTCAATAGGAGAGGTCAAAGGCTTCAAAATGCCATGAGCTAACAGTTCATCATAAAAACTGAAATAAATCAATACATAACATAATTATTCACTATAATAAGCTCTAAAAAACTATATTCTCTTAAAAGAATTCTTAGCAACTGTAATACTAAATAACTAGAAATTGTCATATGATTGTCAAACTCAACTTATGTTTTGTGTTAACAAAATATAATTCAGATAAAAAATAGAAATGTTTCGAAAAATCCATAAATCTTTTGCTGACATTAGCCATGTCTTGTACATTTCAAAATTAAAGTCAGTGAAGATAAACAGAAAGGTATTCAGTACCTTTCTTGAAATTGGTTAAGATTGACTCATCACAGCTATTTTGTCCTCTTCCTCTATACCAACATAGTAATTCATATTTATTGAGCCCTTACTATGTTCCAGGTAACATCTCATCTGACCTTCACAACAACTCTACATGGCACGTATCATAGTTTTCCCACTTTACTCAGGTTAACCTTTTACTTGTAATACCATCAACAATGATAATATCGCAATAATTTCACTATGTTACAAGAGGCAAAATTTAATCCTGTTAAACATGGATGTTTTATATCTTTTGACATCAAACAACTGGTAAGACTGATTCTACCCCTTTCAACTTACTCACCTTTGGTGTTTTTTGGCATAATGAGGAGTGCAGGTGATGTATTGTGCACCCAAATCAACTGTGCTCTGTGGATTATGAGGGCTGCGGGCAGTAGTCATTCTTCCCCCTGTAATTAATTAATCCACAGGAAAACGTCTTAGTGTATTGGAATGAACCTTTTGCAATTAATGCTATTCACTCCTTGTTAATGGATTACTTTCCAGTTGTGTTAGAAAACACTTCTAAGTTGCAGGCTTTGTCATTTAACATTGTCAGGTACTGGTTGAGACAATTTGGTCACTGATTGTGAGAGATATTTTTAAAAGGACACATGAATAATGCAACAGTGTTCAGCGCTGTGCCTGGTGCATATATTTACTGATTAGAATGAAAGGAATGAATGAATGGATAAAATAAACTAATTAATGAAATGTCAGAATGAATCAGTCAACGAATGCTTTCACTCTTTCAGTCAGGATTCGTGAGAAAAACAGGATTCTGTAAACTAGATCTTCGGAAAGCCTTGGTCAATGGGCACTTTGGGACCCTCATGACCTGGAGAAAGCTGCAAAGGCACAGACAGGCCAAAATGAAAGCACATTTATCAATAACAGCGCTAGGCCCAAACTTTGCAGACTCGGGCCTCGCTCTGGAGTGTGTGCCCGACACTCTCACCCCGCCGCCACCCAAGACGGGTCGCCGCCCCCACCCGCGCCCTATTCTGGCCTTCTCCGGGTGGCGGAAGTCTCCAGTCACGTGAGGAGGCGCACACTGCGCAGGCTGGGCCACGCTGGGAGCCGAGTTGCTGGATTTTCAGCACAGACTTTGATCAGTGGGGCCCACGCCACCTTAAAATCTAAAGGTCCGCGCCGTCTTCTTTTTCCACGTTTCGGCCGTCAGACGACCCACCTGAGTCCCCAGCCTTGTCCCACACAGCGAGGTGCAAAGGATGGGCCGTCTCCTTCCTCAGCAGCGCTGCGCACAAGCTTCCTGTCAGCCCGGCGCCCACGATCAGCACCCGCGCCATGGCCCGGTATCTCCGCGGCGACGCTGGCTGGCTTGCAGTTTGTGAAAGGGCCGCTGGAGGCCGAGCTAGCGTCTCCGGGCTCCGCTCTCCAGGCCCCCTGTCGCCTGAGCACTCCCGCCGGCCGGCCTGCAGGGGGCAGAGTGGAGGCGACCGGTGTTGAAAGGAGCTGCGAGTCCTCGGCTTTCCCCTGGGCTTGTGGGCTGCGAGCCGCCTTCTAAAACCCGCTGGCCCCATCAGATAAGCTGCAAACTCGGCCCTGCCCCTCGCCTAGAAAAGCCTGGAAATCATGTAGGTTAGAGTGTGAGAACCCGCCTCTCCACGGGGCTGGTGCTAAGTACAGCTGAGACCCAGCCCAGCGTGACTACAGGGTGACTGTCTGTCTGCCTGGGGGAACCTTTGCTCTCTTAATGTTCTAACTGTAAAAGTGGGGACAGGAGGGAACATACTAGCGACACTAGCGTAAGCTTTCTTCCACTGCCTTAATGGCCGCTCTTCACAGAATAGAAAACGATTTTGGAATCAGGGAAATATTTTTCTTAAACTGGCCCTTGGGCTTTGTGCATTTCAGCTGATTGTTCTATTGGGTTGTACTTCAATTCCTTTTGCAATATCCCCCATTAGGTGCTCATCCAGTTTTTGTTTGAAGACTTCTCAATTGGAAAATTACTTCCTGCAGAAATTTGCTCCGTTGTTAGATGTATCTACATAAAATTATTCCTTAAATATGTTCTTTGAGTTAAGCCAAAATCTTTCTTGTAGTTTTCACCAATTAGGGATCCCTCCCACTGTATGGTGTTGTGCCAGGTAGAATTTATGGCAAGAGTGTGTCTCAGCCTTCCTGTCCATTTTGATGTGGGCATTTTCTCATTTGCCAGATGTGTGGAAGTCACTCAACTAGATTCTGGATCTCTTTCAGAGGGAATTGCTCCATATGTTCATTCATTGTGTCCTTGGGAGGAGGGGTGTTCAGAAGACTCCTATGTCTTCATCTTTAAAAATTACTCGTCATTATTTTATTGACGTATAAGTCAAGATTTCACAAAGTTGAGTAACATTGTTTAACAAGTCCTTTTATTCCTATCTACTTGTTATGTGAACAAGGTATCTAAGCACTGTTTCAATTATTTCCAACTCATTTAGAAATGGTATACTGCCCTAATCACGCACTCAAAAATATTCTTTTCCTTGGTGTATCTTCTCTGGATCCCTGGGTTATTCGTAAATTCATAAATGCACTGTTTGCACTTAAAATGTTTGAGCCTGTTCTATATATATTTTTTTTACATATTGGTATTCACGTCCTATTTCTGATGTGGCTTGAGAACATACTTTGCAATATTTTAATATTTTTGAAATTTATTAATATTATTTCATGGCCAACATATGGTCTTTCTTAGAGAATATTCCTTATGCACTTGGAAAAAAAGAATATTCCGCAGTTGTGGTGGTGTAGTCTATGAAAGTTAATTTGATCAAGGTTTTTGCTATTTTGCTCAGATTTTCTATTACTATACTGATACGTCATTAATTCAGATATCACTTAACTTGCGATATATGATAAAGCTCTCAGAATTGGGCAAAACAATACTGTAACAGAAACTTTAAAGAGGGAATTTGTGCTACGAGATAGGGTAGTTGGAAAAGCATGGATTTTGGGAATGAAGCAGGCCTGAATCTGAATCCTGACTGCCAATTATACATTGTTTTTCTTTAGACAAATTATTTAATTTTTCAGAGCCTCAGTTTTCTCATCTGAAAATGGTAATATTCCTTACCTGACAGAATTATTTAAACAGTCAAATGATATTAGTTGCTGCAATTTTAATATCATATTAACATCTCCTTTTATATGTAGATCCCAAATGGGGTACATTTTCAAAGTGATGCCTTCGATCCTAATTCTTGGAACTACTCATGGTACCTTTTGATTTCGACGTTCTGTGAACCATGAAGCAAATATAATAAGTTTCTAGGAATTAAATGCTAAGCTGCTGAAATAACTGTCAATGTTATTATTCAGTTTGGGGGGGGTTTATTTAGCAGATCTACAGTCAAATGTGTATTTCTGTATTCATATATTTTGATATGAGTCAACTAATATTCCCCATCTACCATTCTATAGCTCAGTTTCCCCTTTACCCTTATTTTGTCACTGTGATGAAAATATATATAAATATATCCACACCTCCATGGAAGACTTATAAATTCTCTCTTCTGTATACATACACACATACATTCATCCATACATACCTAAGATTTTAAATATAAGCTTAGCTATATGCATAGACATGCTGCCATTTATCGGTGAACATATATTTTAAAATTGTAAATAAAAGTATAAATGGTTAGTAGTTAGAAAAAAAGTGAGTTAGTTCTTGAGATATATCCTTGAGAGCATGGGTTTTATTTTTTTTTTAATTTGTCCATAAATTTTTAGTGTATAAGGCAGATGCCTAGTAGGTACCTATAAAAATATTTATTACTGAATGAGGCAGTAAATTAATGAAAGTAAAAATATATAGGCCTGTGGTTGAGAGAGAATAGAAAGGTTCATTATTACACTAATAAATTAGATTAATTAGGTTACATTAATTGAGTAACAATCTTATTCTGAAAGACTTGCTTTTTCTTCATCTAGAGTCAAATTATTTCCTCCTGGGGCTACCCAGATGAAGAGTATGATATTGTAACTGAAGATGGTTATATCCTTGGCCGTTGTAAAATCCCTTATGGGAAGACAAAAAATGACAACAATTCAGACAATACTCAATTTAAGATAAATTGCTGACTATCTGAGGCCTGAAGTTCTTAACTCTTCCATTTCTTCTCAGTGAGTTTAGGGCAAGAAAGGATTTGAAGAGTTAGTGAACAGTTAACTTCTCACATATCTCTCCACATGCCTCAAGAAGAGAATCTGATTCTCCACTGGCTTCCTGTTCACAGTGATTTTAAAGTTGTGGCGGAACACAAATTGTTACCCCCAGGTTTTGATTGTGGATCACTTTACTTATACATGTTGATTCTCTAGCATTTGTACAATGATGGGTTAGAAATACTCTGAAACTCAATAACATTATTCTGTAGTATTGAAGGGCTGGTACATCTTTTTTCCCTTACTTTTATGGTTCTCTCCTCTAGCAATAGCACAGGCATCATGGCTCTTTATAATAGGTACATTATTAGCAGCAGAGTGAGGTGCAAAAAAATAAGTGAACTAGAATTTGCCAGTAGCGTTATAATCCTATATCTGCCTCTTACTAGCAATATATATAAGCATATTACTTTTGCTTATTCATCTAACTGCTCCAATAAAAGCCAGGTTTGGGTTTTTTGTGTTTTTGTTTTTCTCTTTTCTTGATTTTTCTACCTGAAAAGATTTTTTCTCATAGGTCACATTCTCTGGTTCTCATTTTCAACATTAAAGTACATTTCAGAGAAGACATTAATTTGAAACAACCTCAATCAGTGTAATTTTGGATCCTTATAAAGGTCACATCTAGTAGGCAGAAAATGTTAACATAGATTTAACATAATTATGGTAATTATCCCTCAAGGTATGGTCTAATTTTGAAAATACTATAATAAAAAGTTTAAAGATTTTAAAAGTACAGTAAATGCCTTAGAGTTCTCTAGAAGCAGAGCCTGAGACAGAGATTCCAGGTGCACGTTATTTATTGATGTAATACTGTCAGGAGAAAGCAACACTGAAAAGAACTAGAAGAATGATCCACCTGCTTATTAAAGGACATCTAGGTGGGTAACCTAAATAATGGAGTGCATCCTTTGCACTAGTCAGATCCACTTGTTTTTCACATTAAGTTTATGTCATCCAGGTGCAGCTTTTCCAGAATTCTAGTTGGTCAGAATTTCTGGGAAAATTGACAAGAGGAAGGTTAGTGGGGCAAATCACTACATCTGCTAATGCAGCTGATCCTAACACTCTACGTGGTACTCATAAATTCCCACTTCTAATACCCGTTGTAGAGTCCTCTCCCTTCTAACTATCTTTCCTGATATAGTAAGCCAGGCCCTCATCCCTAACGACACTATGTCCGTAACAGGCCATAGTTGCTCTACTTGTACATTTACAGTTAAAACAAGGCATTGGAGTAACAAAAGATGCCCCAGTGGATCACCTCAATACCAAATATATTTTTCCTGTCCTCATGATGATCGAGGCCAATTACTCCTGCCCGTATAGTAATTCCTTTCTTTGCCTCCCGGTCTCCTAACATGAGGATCCCAACGTGACCAGACAGCAGTCATAGCTTAAAGTTTATTAAGATATTTACTGTGCCCTGGTAGAAGCATTTTCCCTCTGGGAACCAGGATCTCTAGATCTATAGAGCCTAACATTGTAAGGACAGAAAGTACAAATCGCTGAGTAAGTCACTGGGAGTGATAGGGATCCTTAATCCCACCCCGCTTTTTTTTTCCTTCTTAAACTCATGTATTCTACTAATTAGGGGAATCAGCAATGTATTATAGCCATTTGTTTAGGTGTATAATGAATCCTGCAGGAGAGCACCCATAGTATCAGGATGTCATCTCCCAGGCTTCACCTATACCTGGCCTTCACTCATCCTTTAATCATTCTACCTAAACTATTCTGATTGTGTCTCCCCCTCTCTCCCTGCAAACATCTGTCTGTCTTCAGATTTGAGGCCAGATTTTTGCTCTGTGATATCAGCCCTCTGGTTAGTTTTCTTTTTTTTTTTTTTAAGTCATGAATTTGAACCTAGTTTGTTATAAGAGTAGGAGCGATACTTCTTCCCATTTTCAGGATATCTCAAAATGGAAGCGGAAATTCTCTACTTATGAGCTTTTAGATTCTGCTGGTGTCCTCACCAGTGTATTTTTTTTTCCCCCAGCTTGGTAAATGGAATATCCTCCAAGCTCTCCCAAGGCACATTAATCAGTTGATGGCTGTTCTGGTCTTGTTTAAATAATTGAGGTATGCTACATCTAAGCCTTTTTATCCTTTCCTTTAGAATCTGCTATTGCAATTCTTGAATTTTCTAAGCTTCCAAAAATTCTCTGCAGGGTATCAGAACTGACCTCAGGAACCATTGTCATTGTGTTAAATCCTGTGTTTTGGAGTGTGCTCCCATTTGAACAAATTCTCCCTTATCCAGGCTTATATCCAGGAGATATATATTATGGTTGGACTATTAAGTTTGAGAACTCATCCTAGAAAAAGTGTTACATACCTCATTGCTGAATATCACTACAGTCACCTTTGAAGTACTCCCCTTGGGAAGCAATGCACCAACACCAGCACCTAGTCCAGCCTTCAAAGCAATTTTGGAACTCTTTCTGGGATGGCCATCAGAGCTGTCGTATTACCCTTCATGTCCTAAATGTCATCAAAATGTCTTCCTTTCAATATTTCCTTTATCTTCGGGTAAAGAAAGAAGTCACTGGGGGCCAGATCAGGTGAGTAGGGAGGGTGTTCCAATATAGTTATTTGTTTACTGGCTAAAAACTCCCTCACAGGTGGTGCTGTGTTTACTGGTATATTGTCGTGATGCAAGAGCCATGAATTGTTGGTGAAAAGTTCAGTTTGTCTAACTTTTCACACAGTCTTTTCAGCACTTCCAAATAGTAGACTTGGTTAACTGTTTGTCCAGTTGGTACAAATTCATAACAAATAATCCTTCTGATATCCAAAAAGGTTAGCAACATCATTGCAACAAGTTCACGAACTTAATTGTCAGAGCTCATGTGTGTGTCTGTGTGTGTGTGTGTGTGTCTGTGTGTGTGTGTGTGTGTGTATCTCACCTTTGGTCCAACACCCATGCATACTCTCCCAGTTCCTACTGCTACATACATATTAGCCAGATTTTGTAGCTCCTTTCATGTATAATCTCTCCTCTCCCTCAGCAGGCCCAACACTTCTTCAGTCAAGCCATGCTAGAACTCAACCGTAGTTACTGATGGAATATCCAGGAAGGGATTGGGGTGGGTCTTGTGGAGAGGAAGCCTTGTTCTGAAAGGTGTCTAAGTCAGGGGCATTATTCCCTAACAAAGAAGAGCAGGTCACTTCTGTAGTGCCAGTGAGTTCAAAACAATCTGGGATTCAAATTTCTGAAGTTCTTCTACGCAGATATTCTTTTCTCAATTCTCAGGATCCTACTTCACTATCAAGGCACTGATTATGGCATGGGTTCTTCCCAATGCTAAGAATTCAACCTTCCTGAAGTTCTACAGTTGTTACAATTAGGTCTTGACCTTGTTTTTCACATCAGTTTGCCCTCTGGCGATAGAAGATGGGGGTATTTAGATTCTGCCAGACTTCTTACGACTTTCACACTTTGCTTCAAATTGGTGACTGATTGCCCTGAACCTGTAATTTTCTCTCTTTAAAACATCACTGGCACTCAGCAACAGCTACCCAATTCCCCAGACCTCAAATTATATTTCCCTGTACTTGTTAACTGTTAGATGTACTATGTAAGCCATTCATCCCTTTCCTGTATCGTTATGAAAAAATGTAAATCTTTTAGCCAATGGAGTGCTACAACATGCAAGGTTCTTTCAGTACTCCACCTGGAATCAATGCCAGCCAACCAGCAAATAATCCAGCTCCATAATCACATCCATAAATGTCTGCTTCCTTGATCATTTTTAGTAGTAACTCTTAGGTCAAGGTCTCTAGACGCAAAGCCTGTAACAGGGATTTGAGTGCACATTATTTATTGATGGAATCTCAGGAAAAAGGTAATAGAGGAAGCAGAACAGAACACAGGAAGGTATTAAGCAGATATGTGGCCTGACCGGAAGTCTAGTTTTAGCCTGTTTCCTTGGTGATGTATTGAACATGAAATACAACAGAGTTGGTCCAACATTGAAGCAAGGGAGTGAGGCCTTGTGTGTCATCACTTGGTCAAAGTGTAGGTGGTCTTCTTCCTGCCTCAGTATGGGAGTGCCCATTTAGACAGTAATGCCAAATGTGCTACAGTTAGCAGCTACCACAGCAGCTGGAGAATAGGAGCATCAGTTTAGTGGGATTTATGTGGGACACCAACAATATCACTTCAGTAGATGACAATGATGTGCATTCTGTGGGAATGACAACCTGGGGTCTGCAAACCAAGTTACGAGTGAGCACGCCTTACCCTGTTCAAAAGGTGTTCTTTCTCAAAACCCTTGGAAGTATAAGTTAGGGCTCTGGGAGTGCTGTTCGGTGACTAATACTATGATTCTAATGATGGCACCTGTATTGAATATGTCTCATAAATGTGATTATAAAATTGTTTTATGAAATGAAAAGTGGGAAAATCATATAACATTTTATGTCATATATTATTTAAAACACTATATGTAAGTGCCCAAATTACTATTAGATACTTGAATATTCGATATCCTTAAAGTTTATATATTTAAGTGGAGATGACGTAATTGCCCACTTGGTCATTTGAAAGAGATTCATTAGTGAACTGTGTTAAACAGCCCTGACATGTAATGGGATTAAACATTAATAACTTACCCTATTTATACATTTCTTTAAAACTCTTCAAATTATCATGTATTAAGAGGCTGAATTTCAGCTGATATATTTATATAGATATGATAAAAAATTTTAAATAGTTTTCTACATTTTTTTTTTTCTAACTCAGAGGCTTGTTGTATACTTGCAACATGGTTTGCTTACATCTGCTGGCAGCTGGATTTCCAACGTGCCCAGCAGCAGCCTGGGCGTCATTAGGGCAGATGCTGGTTATGATGTGTGGGTGAGGAACAGCCGGGGGGCTGCATGGTCCAGGGAACACTTGTACCTAAATCAAATGCCAAAGAATTCTGGACTTTTAGGTACAAATAAAATCAAGTAATGTCTCATTTTATTTGATGTATATTGAACATTGTTTTTCTTTTTGAATAAGATAGAAGTCTTTTTTCTCAACTCATGGCTTTCAAGAGACCATAAAAAATTTATGTAAGCTTTGGCTTGAAAATTAAAGAGTACTCATTTGATTTTGACCTTGTTTCTCTTTTTTCAGCAGTAACCTTTATTGACTAACCCCACTCTTCCTTTAACTACTCTTTCACTCTGTAACCTATAAATTAATCCACCTCACTGTATTTAGAACAGACAGACACCTTCTTTATAAAACTGCCTTGTGACTATTTTATTTCCTTGCCTTTGTATTCTTACAGAAGTCTCTATTGACTAGATACATTATACCATGTAACTTCTTGATATTACCCAAAGCGAGTTGAAAATTGCTTTTATTCATTTATCTATTCTTTATCTTCAAATGTTAGAAAGTACATTTTTCTTCTTTTTCTTCTGTAGTTTTGATATGATGGCTAAATATGAACTTCAGCCTCTATTGATTTCATTGTGAAACAAACAAGATAAGAGGAAATATTTTAATAGGCCATTCACAGTGCACTGCTATTGGTATGGCAAAAATGATTGTTGCTAATATTCCTTAATTACAGTTTAAAGTTTATAGATATAGTTAAGGATATAGGTAAGCTTCTAGACCTACAGTGAAATAAAACAGAATTGTGACAAGAATCGCATAGCAGTGCCCTGAAAGCTTATATCCTGCTTTAATGGCACATAATCTTCTGTAGTCACAGAGTTGATTGTAAAAAAACAAAAGTTGTTTGGGGTTTTGTTTGTTTCCAGTTAGATAAAAGTTGGATATCCATCTTAAGATCAAAGTGAGAGCATAACTTATTTTTGCATTTAGGACAGATTAAATTTTTAAAAAAGTTATTGATATTTTTGCATTTAGAACAGATTAAATTTAAGAATCGCACAAAAATGAGAAAAGCCTTTCTATCTTTAAAGACAACTTGAAAAAGAACTTTCATCTCCTTACAACACGAATGCTTCTATCTAATGCATAACAACTTAACTTTCAGAAAAAACTTCCTAAGACCTAACATAATTCTCTTACATGGTGTTGTAAACCTGTTTATGTAAACTTACTTTTTCTACTTTAGAATTAGAAAAGGACATTTTATAATAGAAGTGAATATTAAATGAGTCTTTTCTAGGCTGAAGAGTATCACTTTCTTATAGGGATAATCTGCTTCCTACTTGAAAAAGTGTCTTGAATAACAATCTAATCCTGTTTTGCATAGATATTTTCTCTGACATTTATTAACCATGTATGTGACTTTTAGTCCAAATTCTCATCAGCTGCTAAGTTATCTGGAATCAGGATCCCATAAAATTATTAAATAAGAGGAAAATAAAAGGGGTGATGCACCAGAGCTTATTGACTCATAATATGGTATGTAATTCTTAGGTTATTTGACTCCTCAGAACTCGGAAAAAAAAAATAGAGAAGATATATGCAAGTAGATAGCTTGATATCAAAAAGGGAGAAACTACTATCGGTCATGTTAATGACTTTAAACTATCAAAATATAAACTATTGTTTAGTAACCTCTGTGCAAGAAGGCAAATATTTAAAAGTAAAATAGTAAATAAATAAAAGTAAACATTAAAACAATTTGGCATGTATTGAATCTCTTACCTAAAGTGTCAGATTCATCTATCTGAAAAATTCACTTACCTCATTTTCACCATCACCAGTTATACGAATGTTCAATATTGTTTCTGATTTTTAAACTATGGTGTTAACAAGACTGATTTATTACTGAATTATCATCACTTATGGTCTATACATACGTTTTTAATCCTAATAATCAGCATGACATTATGATCAATATGCATGTCTCATACTGGATTATCAATAGATGTTTGATAAGTGAATTAAAAATGAATGAGTAAATTAATTGTTCAGAGACTATTGAACTTACTCTTATTCACCATGGTGTCATTTCTTACATGCTATTAATTACTTAAGAAGGGTTAATTTACATCCTTTTTTGTCAGCTTTCATATCATTTTCCACAATACCAAAGATAGCTGAAAGAATCAAAATATCTTTTTGCCTTAGCACCAGTTTTTTCCATTAAGTACTTAAAAAGCCCTTTAATAAAAATGGCATGCAAATGAAAGTCAGTGATCAAGGTAGGTTATTCTGTAATTTCAGTTTTATTTGTAAAGCATGAATATTTTAATCAAAATTTTCTGTGGCTGTATAACTGTCAATATGCTTATCAATAAATGATAAATATTGGCAGCCAAGGTCAAATCTGATTTTATGGAATTGGATCTTTATATTTTACTTCAGACTTTGTATGAGCAAACTACCTCAGGCATAGAGGCATGGAGTTTAGATAAGTCAGAAAAGTATGGTGGAAAAGCATTTAAAGAGTGTTGATAATTTTCCATCTACTATATCATACGCTTGGTAACTCAGCTGTAAAAAATATTTTGAAGTAAAAATTGAGTTTTAAATGGCTTAATAGTACTAGGTATTTCAGGTTACACACAGATCCAGAAAACTATGCCTTTAGTATGCTTTGTGGCTTTATCACAATTGCTGCAAATCTACCAGTGTTTCATTTTTACAGCTTTAAAATGTAACTGTTCTGTTTAATTAATTCCATAAGTGGTCAAACAGGAACATGTAGCTTATTCTTATGAGAAAAAATACTTACTGTTATTCAAAATAATATGTCCATATTCACAATCTTCTTTAACAAATTTTATAGGAATTATGCAGTTGCCTAAATTTGCCACTAGAGGGTGGATTTGGAGAGTTCTGTGAGTTTTCTGTTTTAATCCAGAGCATTTACATGCTCTATTTAATCAATAGATGGTTACCTGTGCTCACTTTACTTAGCATCTTAAGCGCCCTTGTGTTAAAAATTGTGGAAAATTTATCTTTTTTAAAGAAAGAAATTAAATCTTAGAGAAGTTCACAAATGAAAGCTGGGAAAGTTAGCACTCTGCTAAGTACTTCATATATATGGTGTCACAATTCCCACAAAAATTGTAAATGTATACCAACTTTACAAAGTAAGGATGCTGAAGATAAATTTTGTGTGCAAAATCTCATAGCAACTATTGGAACCAGGATTTGAGTTCAGGTCTGCCTGACTCCAAAACCCAAGTTTGTCCAACATTCCACATCAACAAATCAAGTCCTAATACAAATAAATGTTTCTCATGATCCCATACTAAATAATACATTTTTACCTTTGGCACCACTCTTTGTTTTGTACAGTAGGTAGTATGATGTGTTTTTATCACTGCTTCTACATTTGTAAACTTTGTAAATTCAGGGAACCCATGTAATTTCTAATTATACCTTCTCTATTGCATAGCACAGGCAGACACATAGGACCTCTTATTTAACTAGTAAAGCTTATTATTATGTGCCTCTATAAATAATGAGTTTGCTAATTTTTATTTTAATGTAATTTAACAATTATTAATTTTTCTCCTTGTGGCTAATGTGTCCTTTTTCTTAATGTGCCAGATTCTCCTAAAATCACATGTAAATAGCATAGGATTGGCTTAATCATTACAAAACATATTTCTAAACTTAATACAAAACTTACAATTTCCTGATTTTGATTTATTTCATCATCATATTAGTTATTTTTTTTAAACTTTTGTTTTTAATATTTTAAACAAAAAAATTGAAAAAATAGTATAGCCCCAAAATAGCTATCCTAAATAATTATTAGTATATGGCCAATTGTGTTACATCTATAGCCTACCTACCACAACCAGCAGATTGTTTTAAAGCGAACTTCTAGATGTCATATTTCATCTAGAAATATTTTATTATATAGCTTTGAAACATAAGAAAATTTTAAAACATAACCGTAATATCAATATCATGTCTAAAAACCAAACAAATCAAAAATTCTTTAATATTATCAATATCCAGGTAATGTTCACTTTTCCATTATTGTCTCATAAATAAAATTCATCTAAATCAGGACATAAACATTCCCATACATTGTATTTGGTTTATAGGTATCTTAAGAATCTATACCAGGTCTTCCTTTCTTTTTTGTAATATGTTTATTGATGATATTCCCCGATCCTGATAATACAATTCATCCTTGAGAATATTGTGTGTTGATTCTTTTTTTGCAATGAAAGTGCAATTCATTTTCTCTGAGACCATAAACTCTATCCAATTAACACCCCCATTTTAGCTTTTAATGCTTATCTTTTTTCCAATATGACCACATTAAATTCAATCTGTGCAACATAAGGACCCTCTCACAATTTCTAGCTTTGATTTAACCAAAGGAGGTCTTAATTCCTAATTCAGAATCAAATTTGTATCTCAGTCTCTCTTGAAAAGTTTTTCCATCATGATATGACAGACTTGTAATATTAATAATATCCTTGTATATTTAAGAAGGTGTTAACATTCCCTGAATTTCTTCCTTTGTATCAAAATATCAAAGTATGCCTTCAAGAATAATTAGTTTGTGATGGAGAGGTTTTTCTTCCTGGGTTTGTTTGGTTACTCTTTTGTTTATGTCAAGATTTGATTTCATTTTTATAACCTCCAAATGAGCTAACTAATCTCATTAACAATTAAAAGCTCTTTCTGGAATCTCTATTATATCCTATGAATAAACAGCATGTTTTGGAATCAGAAAGGACAAATCTGTCCAGAGGAGCTGATGAAAAAATATTTTTCCCTCTACATTTATTCCTTATATATATTTTTTCTTCATTGCAAGGCAGAATAGCAGAATATAAACTTAGAGCTAGGGCTGGATCCAGATTCTGATTCATGACTAATGGCGTCAATTTTGGTTAGGTTTTCTGTTATCTCACTATTTGAGAATGTTCTATACTGATTCTTTCTTGGTAAATATAATGCTTTTACTCTAAGATCACAGGCCAATCCAATTTATTTTCCCATTTTAATCCTTTAACATTTACATTTTTTCTCTACTTATTATATGGTGTTATCTTTATAATATACATAATACATTATGTTTTGCTATTTTAAATTGTTCTTGGCCTATCTGCTGTGTTTTGTAGATCTCTGGTCAATTCCTATACTATGCCACACTTTTTAATTTTTAATAGCCTTAAAATTAATTTTAAAATATAGTTGAATAAGTCCTATCTTGTTACTCTGATTTTAATATTCTTAAATAGTCTTAAATATTCTTACCTTTTTATTCTTTTTTAAAATTTTTAAAAATTTTTTTATTACAATTAACATACAATATTATATTAGTTTCAGGTGTAAAACATAGTGATTAGTCATTTATATAATTTAGGCAGTGATCACCCTGATAAATCTAGTACCCATTTGACACCATACATAATTATTACAATATTATTGACTATAATCCCTATGCTGTACTTTACATCCCCATGACTACTGTGTAACAACCAGTTTGTACTTCTTAATCCCTTCCGCTTTATCACCCACTGCCCTAACCTCCCTCCCATCTGGCAACCATCAATATGTTTTCTGTATCTATGAGTTTATTTCTGTTTTGTTTGTTCATTTATTTTGTTTATTTTTAGATTTCACATATAAGTGAAATCATATGGCGTTTGTCTTTCTCTGACTTATTTCTTCTTTCTCTGTCTTTTTTCTTACTTAGGGTAATACTCTCTAAGGCCATCCATGTTGTTGGATGAGTAATGGTTTTATGGTTGAGTAATATGCCATCGTATATATGTACCACTTTTACTTTATCCATTCATCTTTTGATGGGCACTTATGTAGGTTGCTTCCATATCTTGGGTATTGTTAATAATGCTGCATGAACATATGGTTGCTTATGTCTTTTCAAATTAGTGTTTTGGGTTTCTTCAGATAAATACCCAGAAGTGGAATTACTGGATCCTTCTTTGTCTCTTGTTATAGCCTTTGTTTTTAATGGTCTATTTTGTCTGATAAAAGTATTGCTACCCCAGATTTTTTTGTTTGTTTCTATTTTCGTGAAATATCTTTTTCCATCCCTTTACTTTCAATCTCTGTGTTTCTTTCTATCTGAAGTAAGTCTCTTGTAGGCAGCATATTGTTTTCTTATCTATTCTACCACCCTATGTCTTTTGATTGGGGCATTTAACCCATTTACAGTGAAAGTAATTGTTGATAGATATGTAGCTATTGACTTTTTGTTATTCATATTTTTTATCTTTTTTCCTTCTTAAAGCAGTCCCTTTAACATTTCTTGTAATACTGGTTTGGTGGTGACGAACTCCTTTAGCTTTTCTTGTGTGGGACTGGACTTTTATTCTTAGTGGAATTTGCATGTTCAGCAAGTTTGCAAAAATATTCACTGGGTTTTTCATTAAAATTGCATTCAGCCTTTTCAATAATTCAAAGAATAATTTCTCAAGCAAAATCTTCTCATTTAAAATGTTCTATATCTGGACTTTTATTCAGTTTATCTTCTGTGTGCCTTAGTAAAATTGTATAGTTCCCTATGTATATGGCTATCTCATTTCTTATTCAAGATATTCCTATGAATTTTATGATGTTGCTAGCAGGAATTAGACTTTACTCTGGTATCTATATGTATATCTATATGTATATTTATATGTATATCTATCTATCTATCTATATATATATATATATATATATATATAACTAGTTATTGCTGGCTTATAGCTGTGACTATCAACTGAAAAGTTGGGTTTTTTTGTTTTTGTTTTTTTCAAACTATATTCACTTCACCCTCGGGGATTCTGATACATCTTCTAGAATAGAGTCCCCCCACCTTACTTATGATTACATATATCACCCCTCAGGATTGAAAGGGGAAGCAATGTTAAGTGGCATTGAAGTAAAACAAAGCTATTGGGTTTATTGTGGGGTTTTTTGTTTGTTTTTGCATAGAATCACTTTATTATTTTTCTTATTACTTTTAAGAGCTTTTCTTTTTGCATTGAGCTATTTGTTGTCTAAAATAAAACTCAACCATTTCCTCGAAGGGCAAAAGAAAATTGCCTCTATTTATCAATCAGTGGTGAATCTAGTATGTGCCAAAAATCATCCTGAATGCTTCAAGAATATACAGACCTGAGGATCTTTATCTTTAGTTAGTCAAGTTTGGGTAGGAAGTGGCATTTGTTAGTCAGTTAATTGAAATAATCTGAAAACAGAACAACAGAAATAAGAATGTGCATTTTTATTAACCTTATTAATAGTCTGTCCTTCTGAATATAAACATCACATATAAGTGAAAATATCATTGCTGAAGTGGAATGGTGAGGCAGGAATAAACATAAATTCTGAAAAAAAAAAAGTCAAACTTCAGCATTTCTGCACATGTGTACCTTTTACTGTTGTCACAAATCAAGTGCATATGGAAACCTTATGTTGACCCAGGATGTACAGGAAAATCATTGTATGGTGATTGAAAGAGGTGGAGAGAAAGGCTCTACTATCAGATCTGCTCCTTGGCGACCGTGTAAATAGTCCTGTCCCTACATAAAAGGGGGAAGTGTTGTCTTTTCTCATATTCATAAAGCCAGCAATGCCTACACTTAATAATGGGTTGCCTTTGAATGCAAATTTCTAAATTGTTCATTTGGAACTTGCAACACTTGAAACTTGGAACTTGAAAATGATGCTTTACGTAAGGGCTTCCCAGACCTTAGTATACATCACAATCTCGTGAGAGCTAGATAAAACCCAGAGACCCAAGTCCAGAGATGCTGATCAGTATGTCTGAAGTGGCACGCAAGGAAATTACCTTTTTAACAAGCTCCCAAGGATGCCGGTGTTCCATGGGTCATAGGAGCTGTCCCAGTTTTGATAATCCTCAGCAAATACAAATACACACACACTCGTATACAGCCACATGGAACCTCTCCCCTTCCCACAACCTCAGGCAACAAAGGAGGTAGCAGAGACCCTGACAGTGGTGTTGCTAATCAGACAAAATAAGGTTTTGGCAACGGAAGAGCGTTAAGAAATGCAAATTGGGTGGAGGAAGTGTCAGCAGTTGGCCTAGGGAAGTACTAGGCAGGAGAGGGGAAGGCTGTGGGATTGGGCTCCTTTTGGTAACAGCTTTCATCAGGTTCTATGGGACAGTGAGGGAACATGTCCACCAAACCCAGTGACTTCCTGGCTAATGGAGTAGATCTAATGGGAAGGAAAGGTAGGATTTAACAGCATTAACTTCCCAGGGTACTCCTTCTCCAATTCTTGTTAGCTCATCATGATATCACCTTTTCTGACCACACTTAAACATGTATTCCAGACCCTTCCTAAAGAGGAAAGAGAACTGACACTTATTTAACACCTGCTAAGCATCAAGCACAATCCTAGGCATATGGAATGCATCATCACATTTACTTTTTGTCCTCATTTTACAAATGAGAGCCTACTGAGCAAAGATCGAGAGCATAGCTCCCACCCATGCCTCGGTGAGTGACTTTAAATAAATTACTTAACTTTTCCAAGCACAGTTTTTTTCAACTGTAAATGAGAGCAATCATTCATAATTTGTGGGATTATGATGAGGATTAAAATATATAGGTCAAAAACTTAACTGAGGGCTTGGCCTACAGTTGATGCTCAATAAATGGTAGCTACGTACATCATCATAATTACCATAATTGTTCTCATTATCAAAAGAAAGAAAGAAAGAAAGAAAGAAAGAAAGAAAGAAAGAAAGAAAGAAAGAAAGAAAGAAAGAAAGAAAGAAAAGAAAGAAAGAAAGAAACGAAGAAAGGAAGAAAGAAAGAGAAAGAATGAAAGAAAGAAAGAGAGAGAGAGAGAGAGAGAAAGGGAGGGAGAGAGGGAGAGAGAGGGAGAAAGGAAGGAAGGAAGGAAGGAAGGAAGGAAGGAAGGAAGGAAGGAAGGAAGGAAGAAAGGAAGAGAAGAAGAAAGAAAGAAAGAAAAGAACGAAAGAAAGAAAGAAAGAAAGAAAGAAAGAAAAAAAGAAAGGATGGAGGGAGGAGGAGAGGGAGGGAGGGAGAGGAGGAAGGGGAGGGAGGGAGGAGGGATGTTTCTCGCTCTCGCTGCTCTCCTCTCTCTCTCTCTTACCCGCTCCTCTCTCTCTCAGATCTCCTCTCTCCCTCTCCCCCTCTCACCTCAGAAGAAAGAAAGAAAGAAAAAGTAGAAAGAAAGAAAAGACACACCAGAGGAGCTTGCTAAAGTAAGAGTCAAATTTTAAACCTGGGCACGTTTTTTCCAAACCTCATTGCCTCCACCCTAGTCTTGCTACTCAAAGTTTGGTCCAAGTTTGAGAAGCACAACTCTATAGTACTTGTATTTTTATTTATTTGTCTGGTAGAGTGTTATACTTAGTTATATTGATGTTGAAAATTAGGCATATGTCCATTGGCTGCCTGGAATATAAATTCAACAAGGGTAAATATTTTTATCTGTTCATGGCTGGATTTCCATAGCCTGGAAAATTGCCTGGTACCTAGTAGAAGCTCATCAATATCTATTGAGTAAATAAACTTAAGGCAAAATTCGGGGGGAAGTATCTTTTAGAACTATTTGAAATACTCAAGCAGAAGGAAGAACTGTTCTATAGGCATAATTCATTGCCAATCAAGGTCCAGATAAGATGGCAATCCCCATTCTATTTGCCACAAATACCGGAGGAGAGAAGGGAAAAAACTGGTTATTCTCGCTGCCCTGGCATGTTGTCTGTGTGTAGACTAGTCTGCACACAGCCTCAGAAGCCCAGAGTTGTCAGCATATGGCTGTTCAGAACACGAGCTCTTGGTTTCCATTTGTCAGCATCCAACATTTCAATTGAGGGAGAAGTTCTTAAAGCTTGGATACCATAGTCGCTTTTCAAATGAAAACCTTAACCATGAAAATGCCTAAATTTAAATAATACAATTAACATTTCTCCAGTACTCACTAGATGACTCTTTACCTGAAAGGGAAGTTTTTCATTATCGAATGGACTCAGTTTTTAATGAATTCCTTTTCATTGAGTGACATGGTACTTAATCTGAACCTAAAACAACAGAAACTTCTACACTTTGTTAGAGTTATGTGTGTGCATTTCAAACATTTACCACTAAATTATAAGTCTTAAAATGTGTAAAACACTTTTAAAACTGTCACTGTCAGGTAATATTTAATATATTCAAAAGAATACAAACCATATGTAAATTATAAAACATAACAACACAACTAATATTCTAAATCCATACTTAATATGAGAACAAAAGATTACAAATTCTGTTGCATCCACCAGTGTGCTTGTGGTTGGCTAGGAAAGAAAATGGTCCCCCAAAGATAAAAATAATCACTCATAATCTCTAGAATCTGTGAATATTCTGTAAATAATCTGTGTCTGTGTGTGTATGTACACAGTTATATGGATATGTACATATATACATGTAATATTCTTTGTGACTTTTGGTTAAGGAAGACAGTAATTTAGTAAAATTAATACTGGACAGGGAATCAGTTCTAGCCTTAGCTCCACCACAAACCTTCAGTTAATCCTGACTTCTTAATTGTAAGTTTTCTTTAAGAAATATGAAAACATAATCTCTAAGCATCCCATGAGTTCATGAGTTCCAAAATTTCATGATTCTATAAAGAAATTTTATAGAAACACCTGAACAGAGAGAGATAGAGAGAGGAGAATAAGTGAAAGTTTAATATAACTATCAATTAAATTTGGAAAAATCCTCTTTTCTCTTTTGAAGTCAAATGTACGTGCAAACAATTAATGAAAAAAGTCATAAACACAATTTTATTATTGGTACTTCAGAAAACTGAAATGATTGTTAATGTATTAGATACATATTTAACCTCTTTCTTTAATAAACTCAAATTGGGCAAACTTTATGTAGTGTCTTATACATTCTTGCTTACACCTGAATTAAACAATATCCCTACCATTAAGGAGCTCAGAATCTAGTGGGGGAAATCATACAAACAAATGGATAATATGCTAATTTCTTATTGCTTGGACACCATACAATTAGTCACTTAACACAATGCAAATTTATTATCTTGTAATTCTGAAGGTCACAATTCCAAAATGGGTTTCACTGGGCCAAAATTAACTAATAAATTCTTAGATTTGTAATAGTGCTTGAGGGTGTTAAAATGGGAATTTCTATGAGACCCAGAAACAATACTCCACAGTGAAAGGTCTAGGCTACCAAGCACAACTTACCATAAAAGGGTGGAGAAAGCGTTTTACCTCTTAGATTCCCATAAATTGTTGGTTCATACCCTGGTCCCCAGAAATGGAGGGCAGGGAGAAACAGAAGAAAAAAGACCATTCCAGATTAGTAGGTGGCAAGTTTAATAAGCAAGAGAACTTACGGATGAGGCTTGTCTTGGCAGCCACAAGACAGGCAGGTCTCGGCACCTACCCTCCAGAATCGTAAAAGTTTACATAGAGGCCTTATCAAGGTTCAGTCGCGTATTCAGTCCAGACTGTCTCCACAACACCTTACTATCTCAAGGCTGGATGCATCCTTGTAAATGGCTCCCGCTGTGGGAACAGTGGGGAGAATGTACATTCCAAGGACAGGGGTGTGGGGTGGTGAGGAGCTTCCATTGCCTGGATCCGTGGTCAACCAGTAGTCACATCCTCTCAATGACCTCCCCCAACATGTATATCAAGAATCTGGGCGGCCAGATGGCTCAATTGGTTAGAGCATGAGCTCTTAACAACAAGGTTGCCGGTTTAATTCTCGTATGGGATGGTGGGCTGCGCCCCCAGCAACTAGATTGAAGGACAATGACTTGACTTGAAAAACCACACTGTGTTTTGGAAAAACACACTGTTCCCCAATATTCCCCAATTTAAAAAAAGTAAAATAAAAAAAAGAACCTAAAGGGGTCTAGAACTGTGGAATTCAGGGGAGGATTTCTGGAGAAACCTAATACTGTGCTGTGAATCTCAACTGTTCCTCTCCCTACCCATTCACCCTCCTCCAGTGAGCAGAGATGTAAGTGCCTGCCCCTCTGTTCAGGTCTAAGAACTTCAATACGGTAACTCAGAGAGGGTAATATGGAGCATTTGGAGAAACAGCAGCCTGGTGTCTGACTCTGCTAGGAAAGCTAAAGATCTAGAGATGCCCTGACTGGTTGCTTCCTCAGCTAGGAAAGGAGACATGAGCCAAGGACAGACAATTGCTATCTGCTTGTCTTTGATCTTGTCCGGGAGGACGGCCTAGAAGACCAAAAGCTATTAGCAGAAAGAAGTTAGAGTTATTACCAGATAAGTGAGCATCTGGAATAGAGATGCATGTGCTGGCACTATGGATGGCACTATCCAAATAATCCAATTTTCCCAGCACTACTTATTGAAGAGACTGTCTTTTTTCCATTGAGTATTCTTGGCTCCCTTGTCAATTATTAGCGGACCATATATACTTGGGTTTTTTCCTGGGCACTTGATTCTGTTCCATTGGTCTGTCTGTTTTTATGCCAGTACCATGCTGTTTTGATTAGTACAGCTTTGATGTATAGCTTGAAATCAGGATACGTGATGCCTCCTGCTTTGTTTTTCTTTCTCAGGATTGCTCTAGCTATTTGGAGTCTTTTGTGTTTTTATATAAATTTGAGGATTGTTCTTTCAAGTTCTGTAAAAAATGCCACTGGAATATTGATAGGGATTGCATTGAATCTATAGATGGCTTTGGGTTAGTATGGTATTTTAACTATACAAATTCTTCCAATCCATGAACATGGGATGCCTTTTTATTTATTTGTGTCTTTTTCAATTCTTTCATCAATCGTTTGTATTTTTCAGAGTAGAGATCTTTCACCTCCTTAGTTAAATTTATTTCTAAGTATTTTATTGTTTTTGATGCTATTGTAAATGAGATGGATTTCTTTATTTCTCTTTCAGATAACTTGTTGTTACTGTATAAAAATGCTACTGATTTTTGCATGTTAATTTTGTGTCCTGCAACTTTACTGAATTCATTGATTAGATCTAATAGTATTTTGGTTGAGTATTTAGGATATTCTACATATAAAATCATGTCATCTGCACATGGAGACAATCATATTTCTTCTTTTCCAGTTCTGTCTTTTATACATTTTTCTTGTCTGATCGCTCTGGCTAAGACTTCCAGCACTATGTTAAATAGGACTGGTAAGTGTGGGCAGCCTTGTCTTATTCCTGGTGTTGGAGACAGAGCTCTCAGCCTTTCTCCATTGAGTATGATGTTAGATGTGGGCTTCTCATATATGGCCTTTATTATGTTGAGATAATGTCCTCTATACCTAATTTTAAAAGTATTTTTGTAAATGGACGTCAAATTGTTTTTGGGTGTCTATTGAGGTGATCATATAAATTTTTTCTTTCATTCTATGATTGTGGTGTATCACATTGATTGATTTGCATATGTTGAACCATCCTTGCGTCACAGGGATAAATCCAACTTCATGGTAAATGGTCCTTTTAAATGTACTTCTGAATTCATTTTGCTAGTATTTTGTTAAGAATTTTTCCATTTGTATTCATCAGTGATATTGGCCTATAGTTTTCTTGTAGTGTCATTTTCTGGCTTTGGTATTCAGGTAATGCTGTCCTTGTTTAAAAAATATTAATTCCCAAGTTGTTGTTAAAGACAGACCAGTTCATAAAATATTTTCAGTGGAGGAGAAAATTTTTTTTGCCTCTTTCCATTTTATAGAATGGACAGACTTGTTCTCTTCCTGTACATATAGCTTATTGGATATTAAGTAAACACAGACAAATATTGACTTAGAAACCTCACTTGGACTGAATTATAAACTGTATTTCTATATTTCAAAACATATGTACTGTGTCTACAGATGGCCATTTGGACTATGAGACCTAGAGCAAAATATCAAATATCTACATAATTTGACAATTCAGGCATTTGGTGCTTTACAAATTAAATGTCTTGATTAGAGGTTAAATGTCATGTTATTTATCTTCTATCAGCTAGTTATTTAAACAAGTTATAATTCTTTTGAATTTCAGTTTCTTGACCTTTAAAATGGACATTATATCTACCAAGCAGAATTTGGATGACAATTAGAGTTAATGGGTACCAATCTCAGGACCCTTTCCCCAATAGCTGTGGGCTCTTAAAGCCCCTACGAAATATAAAGAAGAGATTTTTGGGGCTTGCAGAATCCTAAGTGGCATGATATGCCAAAGTATATGAATATTTTAACCCATAGATAAATCTGAATCATAAAGCAAATCCCTACAAAGAATTTTGTGGTCCCTGCATTGTAGTAAAGTATATTTCATTGATTTCAAAATGTACTTTTTTATATTTTCATATTTCTGTACTCAGAATGCTTCTTACAATTGATGATGTTTTACAAATATGCTTGACATTAATTTTCCTTCCTAGGAGTACGTAATATAATGAAGGGGATATTTTAAAATGAGGACATCTTAGATTCAACAAAATACTGTGAGAGCTTTAGTCTTTTTAAATTTCACATTCCCTCCCTAGGAAAATTGCGTGACTTAAGGAATTACTACAGTCATTAGCAGAGGGAGTAAGCTTTGATGTTTATTTTATACATGGGCCTTGTTTCCCTCTGACTCATAATCTCCAGTATTCTCTAGCCATTCAAGATCCCAGGCACATATACTCACAGACACATGCAAAAGGTCTTCAATACACAACACTGGAAGATTACATTCCCTGCTAGAATAAAGATCTTAAACCTGACAACTAGCCTAGGTCCCTATCAACAGGCCCATAAGGATGTAAATCTCAGGTGTTTGCACACCAAAGCAATCAAACAAAACAATAGGAGTCATTATGGAAACATCAAGGAATTTAACCTCCTTGATGAAAGAATGCCAAATTCCTGATTCAAACTTAAAGGCAGAGATTCTGACTGCCTAAATTGACTTAATTTTTTTTAGAGCAGTTTTACATTCACAGCAAAACTGAAAGGAAGGTACAGAAATTTCCCATACAGTCCCTATTCCCAAACATGCATTGCCTCCCCCATTATCAACATCCCCACCAGAGTGGTACATTTCTTACAGTAGATGAGCCTATGTTGGACACACCAAAATCACCCAAAGTCCATAGCTTGTATTAGGGTTTACTCTTGGTGTTGTACATTCTATAGGTTTGGACAAACGTATAATGACATGTATACATCATTATAATATCATCCAGAGTATTTTCATTGCCCTATAAGTCCTCTAAAGGCGTAGATTTTAACACGTGTTCAGACTGGGGACCCAGCTCCACTTTACTCTAAATGTTGCATTCCCTTCAAGACCTCCCTAACACCTAGAACACAGGCTGCTGGGTGAATACACTGGTCACCAGTATCAGTATCAGTCTGCAGCATAAGTCACACAGGAGTGTGACTCTCTGTTTCCAGTGCTCTGCTCTAACACCCTGGAGATCTTAGAAATCCTGATGAAAGAGGAAGAGGAAGTATTCCTAAAGAACACCTACCCTTCCAGCATGATAAAGTAGAAAGGAGAAGCAAAAGGGCAAGATGGGCCCATCCCCTCTGAGGGCCCTAAAGCCACTAGTAAGATAGAGAAAGAGAAAGCACCTTTGCCCTGTTATTTTGTGATCTCTGGGTTGGGAAATAAGTTTGAGGAAGACCCCCAAAGTCACAAATATGAATGTAAAAGTAAATAAGTGAACAGAATTGGATTTCTGTTTAATTAATTAAATCATAGATGAAATGAATTTAAAAAAATGACAGATTGGCAGACATAATTACACCATCACAACTAGTACACTAAGTAGGTAGAGAAATGGGTACTCTCAGCACTGTTGATGGGAGTATGAAACCTATTCTAGAACAATCTGGCAACATATAGTAAAATTGAGCAACCATATGAGCTTTGACCATCACTGCCTAAAGATCTTATTCCTAGAAGTATATCTCAAAGAAATTCTCACACAGTTCCATAAAGGAGAAGGTAAATGTTGATGTTTGTCATTGTGGGAAATTTAAAGAAATAAAATTATCTGTCCCTGAGGGATGGGATACTTAAAAAGTGGATATTGTGGGATTCTATGGGACAGTAAGAGAAAAACAAACCACATGTACATGCTAGAACATACTGTGTTCTCACAAAAGGGGCTGACTTAATACATATGTGACATATGTAATAGCACAGGGCTCTATGCTTAGAAGGACATCACACTTTGTTTAATACTCTTCTGTCATCATCTTGAAAATCTTAATATTTTAACCATGGGTCCTGCATTTTCATTTTGCACTGGCTTCCACATATTATGTAGCCAGTCTTGTTCACAAGCATAGTGTAGAGTAAAACAATTGGGAAACATATGAGATTTATCATAAAATACCATTTGAAAAGCTTATATACTATAGACTTTACAATGATATGTTACAGTGCTATTTTAGGATAAAATGGGGGTTGAACGTGTAGGAGTGGGAATCAGGGACAAACGTCATAGTTAAATAAGATAAGAATAAACACAACAGTAGAGAGCCCTTATATGGATGAATAACTCATTCGCTGTAAAAGTCTCCAAACTACAAGGATTTGGATTTTTGTGGGGGATTAAAGATGCATTGCAAACAACTTTTGGTAAAAATAGTTCAATAACAATTATGCAATACTTGAAAACTCCACCTTTCCATTTCTTTTGCCCGAGAATATCTGATTTTCTAGCATAGACTAGACTCTAGTTGTTTATATACTGCTAGCACATCAACTATTTTTCCAGCTGGTTTTGTTTTTCTTTAGAGTCTCAAAATAGCATGCTAGTAGAATGTATTACTTTGTAAATGGAATTGCCTGTTACAAACATAGGGATATAAAACCTTTTTAATAAAGCAAGTAAATCTATATGAAATTTTAATTAAACTGCTGAAAGTATTATACTGTTAAAAAGAAAACCACAGGCTCAAAATGGTATCACTTGTGCTAAAGCCCATAATACCAAACCTAGGTTTAATACCTGACCTAACTACAGTTTTGACCTTCACCAGAAATGTACTCTTAATCAACCAATCTGGAATTTTCTGGTCAAGTACCAGTAAGGTAATCTGTCACGTGGGCAAAGAGGTAATCTGCATGGTAAAACTCTTGCAGTTCCCTTCCCCTCAAAAAAGATGGCGTAAAAATAATTGTTTCTTTTGTTAATAGCTCCCTTGCCCTACCCTTCTTCCTATGAAAGCCTTTCATTGTGTACAAACCCTTGGAGGGCCCTTCTATTTACTACATGTGTTGCTGCTCGATTCATGCATCACTTAATAAAGTCAATTAGAGCCTCAAATTTGCTTGGCTGAATTTTGTGTTTTGACAATAGTAACAGAAGCAAAACCAATTCCAAATACAATTTTGAATCAAATTGCCTTAAATGTAATTATGTATTGAAACAATCCAAAGAAACTTGAAGATATTTAAATCAGCCTCATGCCACTAAGTCCTGGCTGCCTGACTAAACTCTGAGTTCTGATACAATTATATTTGTAGCCATCTCGTAGGCTCTGAGCAAATGTAGACCTGCTTGAAACCAATGGTGAAAATTTAGAAACTAATTTAAAAATACTCTTTCTCCTCTTCAGATGACTTTTAAGCATGTAAAATGTTAGTTTTGGAACCATATTAGAAGTTTGGTGACTTTCATCTAAGCAAATTTGATCTGCAACCTCATAATTATGCAAATCAAAAATTTCCTTCCTTATCTAATACCGAACCTTCACCCAGTGCAGACACAGGAGCTTCTTGGGTGGTAGGAAACAGACTGTTTAGGGAGAAGAAAAATCCAGTTTTTTGCCTGTAGCTAGCTGGAGATCTTGAATGAGACACTGTCTTTCTAGCCTTCAGTTGAAAAAATTGGGTACGTTTTTCTGCCAATTCTAATACTCAATTTACATACATAATATGATAGAGGAAATTTAGGAAAGCCAAAGCATTAATTGTGAATGAATAGCATGGTAAGTGTTGCAGTTAGATTATGCAGGATGATTAGGCATTTTATAGAGATACTTATAGGACAGGGTCATTTCATCCAACATTGGGTGAAAATTATTTTCTGAATTGAGAGTCTATATTCTGCTGAGAAGCTTCCAATTCATCAAACCCTTGAGGCACAGAACTTGGGGACTGGCTTGATGTGAGCAAGGATTTTAATCCATTGCAACTTCTTTTTCATCACTAGTTAAGAACTCACCTAACAAGGTTGCCTGGGCGTCATCTGTTGTATTCGAAGCCATGATTAATCTGCTTCAGTTGAGAAATTTCCGGTTGCAACATCTTTTGGGCTGTTGAGAACAGAGCATGCTCCACTGACAGCTGCCTCTGGAAGGAGCTGGAATCACCTGAAGTTCCCAGGACTTGAAAACGGATCTCCAGAGACTTCAGGTAATGACTATTGATCTATTTGCAGAGCCTGAAACATTGTATTTCTGAGAGACACGGGAAATGTGTGGAGGTACAAAAGTTTAGATGTCGGTGAGGACCATTGTGTTTTGATTCTATGAAGTTAAGCAAGAGATAGCAAGCGTATAATGTAACCACTCTGGATGGAGAGGATATATACTGTGGTATCTCTTGGCATATTATGATAAGTTTTCCCTTTCGGAAAGCTGTAGCATTTAGAAAGCAGACATTGCTGTATTTGAATCTCAATGAGAGGTAGTAGCACAAGTCTACACCTGGAAAATGGTGGTGACAGATACTTTTAAGGATTTAAGAGAGCTTTCTTTGGAGTTGTGCATCTAGGGGTTTATATTTGCATAATGTTTTAAAAACTGATTAGCATATACAGAACGCCTTTAGTGTCTCATTCCAATGGCCTTGAACATGTATGTTCTTTCTTATGAGCAAGGTCATCTGCAGGGAAATGTGGGACCAAATAATTTGCAGGAATCACTGTACTAAGTGGCATTACTGCTTATGGGAATTGTGAACACCATTCTAATAGTTTGTGAGGGACAATGCCATTCTTCTTTTCTGCTGCTTTGTAGTGAGAGTCTTACTGGGTGAGAGTGAAAAAGTGGTTCATATTAATGTGGATATTATTTAAGAGTAACATGCTCCACTAACTCAGAATTGCACACCTGCATTCAAGGCTGGGGACATAAGAAGGAGCCAACCCAATGGACTAATATCGCCCCCTCCCCCAAAATTGAATGATGAAATGATTGTCCTTTAATTCTATATATCAAAGCCAAATGGTTGTGGTTTTTGTTTGTTTTTACGATATACTTATCCTTTATTTTCTACTCCCAGAGATAAGAAAGAAATTGTTACCAGACTTTATGTTTGAAAAAAGAAATCAGTTCAAAGATACAATCACTTCAGCACAATACTTCAAATGGGAAATATAATAGTGTGGGACTAAATTTGGGAATAGGAATATGGTGTTAAAGAAGTCATTTTTCTCTAATACAGCTTGCTTTAATGTTCCTTCACCAGCCTATCCTCTGTTTTCTTTACTTCGTAAAAAAAATTGAGGGAAAAATTATTTTCTCCACAGCTCCTCCTTTGTTATCTGTTTTCAGTTTATTTTTTAAACTTTGAAGCAACAGTTTTTCAGAGTTCAATTACTTCGTCCTTAGTATTGCAGAAGAGCCGTGAAAATATAGGACCCTCTAGTTGTTTGCTATGTGTTTTTCTCCCTTGAGCACTTTAATCCCCATTCATCCTAAAACTCTTATTTTCCGCTACCTCTGGGCTTGGAACACAGAGCTATTGGCCTCTTAATCCTATTGGAAGATTCGATCAAAGCTGCCAATCTTTGTTCTTTGACACAAGGTGCTAAATCCTCAAATCTGAAATTTGTAGGCCTGGATATCCTATTATGTAATGATTTCATTCCATCCACTTGTTAACAGTCTCCTCATTCTTCTAGTTCATTATGTCTTTCACTTTATGGGTGGAAGAATTCAGAAAACAGAACCAATTTAGATCTAGATTCTGGTTATCTTTGCTACCGTGTTTCCCCGAAAATAAGACCTAGCCAGACAATCAGCTCTAATGCGCCTTTTGGGGCAAACATTAATATAAGACCTGGTATTATATTATATTATATTATATTATATTATATATTATATTATATTATATTATATCATATCATATCATATCATATCATATCATTTTATATTACATTACATTACATTATATTACATTACATTATATTATATAAGACCCGGTCTTATATTATAATAAAATAAGACCGGGTCTTATATTAATTTTTGCTCCAAAAGACACATTAGAGCTGATTGTCTGGCTAGCTGTTATTCTCGGGGAAACACGGTAGTAGTTGTGTAACGTGGTGAGTCACTGTTCTTTGGTAAGAGACAAGACTATCAGAGATTCCTGAAGGAGAAAGCTGAGGTAAGGACAAGGTAAAATCTAAATTTTTGTAAACATCCTATGGGTTTTAGATTGAACACATCAGATAAAAAGGGAAAATGTGGCGGATACCAAAAATGTTTTAATTGACAGAAAACGGTTTCTGGCAAACCCAGTCAATAGCATCACTGACAAAAATCCCATAATAAACAAAAACTGCAGAGAACAGCAGAAATAAATGGTTATTAGTGGTGGGAATACTAGAACTTGTGGACTTTACGCCATAAGAAGACTCCTAGGGTCTTTACTCAGAGGTCATTGAGTTAAAATTTATGCCTAATTGATAGGGTAGGTTAGGAGGCCCCTGGCAACTGCTCTCATGTGGGACACAAACACCTTGCTTGCTCAGCAAGATATTAAGAACAAGATATGTCGTTAGAAGAAGAAAAAAATGCCAGAGAAGGAGGGAAACAATCCCGCTTAATCAGAATATACATCCTGCTTCTCAGGATCATTTTAATGAGCTTCTCAAATAAATCATGGAAATTGATGGGTTCACACTTATATCCTGAGAAACAATCTTGGGAACCAGAAGGAAGGATGGGACACCTCAGCAGAGAAAGAGGAAGATAATAGAGAGGGAGATGGGGAGAAATTCTACCTTTAGAAATAAAAGCCCTCATACAATGTAAGGAGCCTGTTTCCTTCTCTTGGGTCAGTCCAGTCCGTGTCTCGATGTACTTGTTTTTACTACTAAACACAATAGAGCTGTTTTGTGCTGCACAAACTCTTAACTGAATTCTTTCCTTCAGGAAAACAAGAATCGAGGAAAACGTCACTCCAGGTAACATAATTATTTCTAAATGTCTTAAGTATATTTTTATTATAAGAGTAATTGACCCTAATAAATTCATTGATCAATAAGTAAATTAGAAGAGGGATAATTTTTATTCTGAGTATTCATTTATAACTATTATTATTTTGGAGTAATCCTTCCAGTCTTTTTGAAAGTCATCCTTTTTTTGGTTTGTTTATTTGTTTGAGATATTTTAAAAATAAAATTGTAATTATATCTGTAAGTTGCTTAAAAATTGTTTTGGCTTCTATAGCTCCAAACAAATTTTGCAAAATTCCATAAATACTTAGAAATATTTATGCTGACATATAAAATTTTTAATCATAATTTTAAATAGTTGCAAAGGATGCACTTCAAGGCACACTGTAAATATTGACAATTTAAAATAAAATTGTTATACGTTTAAAAAATATATATCCAATAGAGATTTGATACCTAACAACATCTACTGGGGAAAAAAATCTCCTATTTAATAGATTGAAATTTTATATCTTGGTTTTTACCTTGAATTCATATTCCTAGTCCACTTTTTTTTGCAAGTGTTTTATATAGTTCCATAAATACACGCCCTAATGTATTATATTAGTATGCCTAAGTCTTTTATTGATCAATTGATCCTTCTTTGCAACTAAAAAGTGAATATACATCAATATTTTAATTGTTTTCATTTCTTGTGACAATAAGGTTACATTTTCTTTTAAGCTTAATTATCTTTCATTGTAATTTTTATTAGTATACAAGTGGTCAAAGGATCAAAAATATAATAAAAGTTTAATGAATAATTATTAAGCATTAAAATCAAATTTTATTAACAATGACTCTCTGAATTACCTGAATGGAACTTTTTCTTTTAATTCATATACTCAGTGATGATTATTATTTATTGATAGATGATAATTATTTATTGATAGAGAGATTATTATTTATCGATCGATATCAGCATCAATTCTTTCAGATGTAAGTGCTGAAAAACCATGTTTACATAATGTCATTCAATTCTTCTAAGTCTTTCTGAAGCTCTGTCACGAATGCACACAGTGATGCATCCTCAGAAAGTTATTTTTAATGATTTACCTCCTAACCACTCAAGTAGATTCTTTTTCAATTTTTTGAAAGCAAAGAATTAGAAGAAACTGATAAGCAGAGGTTAAATGCTCCAGGGAAAGATTGTGACTTTATTAGCAATACCTTTCCCAATACCAATGTCAATATTGTCAAGTGTTCCTTTGTTAGGGTCCTCAGACTGTTTTACAGCCTGAGACAATTGGCCAAGGTGAGGTTCAGGAGAGAAGAGAAGGCTTTTCCTTTGTTGTCCAGTTAGAAAAAGAGAACCTGATTGAACCTAGAAAGTTTCAGGTCATATCAATTTTAGGAAAGAGTATATGTGGGAGTCAAAGATCTACAATTTGACTTTTTAAGAACTTTCCGTTCCTGTGTATTCCTTGGAAAGTCATTGCATACCCTAGTATGAAAACTGCTTGGATATACAATTCTTCCCCCCAACAACAATTTTTTTTCCAATTTAACATAATATTATGTGTGTCTTCATGTTATTATATAGTCTTCATAAACATTTTAATGTTTTGCTTATAATATTTCATTAATTATCTGATATATTTAATCAGCATTATAGTGTAAGCATCCTTTATAGTTGAAAAATCTCTTTAATCTTTATTTATTGTGAATAAAATCATAAAAGCAATTTTGTACAAAAAGATCTCCCCCGCCTTCAAATTGAGAGTGTATCCTCATATAGTGTAAATTTATTGAGTGGATCCTCTGGGCTATAAGATATGGATGTTCTTAAAAATTCCTGGTAATTACAGCAATAGTGTTTACCAAATAAGTTGCATTAATTTATTCCAGCATTAGTAATCATTGAGAATACCTGCTTTGCTACATAGTTTCCAGTTTCTTTTCAATTGAGTTATAATTATATTCATTAAAATTCACAGATCTTAAGTGTACAGTTTGATGAGTCTTGGCAATCATCCCAGTCAAGATATAGAGAACCGCCATCACACTAGAAGTGTTCTCTTGTAGATTTCCAGTCAGCCCCACCACCAAGCAAACACTATTGTAATTTCTATCACAATAGATTCCTGTTACCTATTCTTGATCTTCATAGAAATAGAATGATAGAATAAGCATTCTTTTGTGCCTGGCTTCTTTTGCTCAGCATAATGTTTGTAAGATTTATTTATGTTGTAGCATGTGTCAGTGAGTTCAACTGAATAACTATAACACAACTGTGTATAAGAGTAAGGGATACTTACAAGTAAATAAAAGGGACACTTTTACTATTGATGGACATTTGGGTTATTTCCAATAATTTATTATTATGAATAAAGTTTCAATGAACAATCTTGCAAACAAGTCTTTATATGGACCTATATTTTCTTTTACTTTAAGCAACTAGTAAGAAAAAAAATGGAATTGTAGTCTCACAGGGTTTTAAGAAACTGACCTTAAGAAACTGACGTTTAAGAAACGTAATAAGTTTATATTACATTTTTAACAGTCGTAATATAAACTTCCATCAGCAACATATAGGAGACCCAGTTGCTCCATTCTCTCAAACATTTGGTGGTGTTGGTCTTTTTAATGTTAGCCAGTCTGGTGGGTATATAGTCGTAGCTCATGAGGGTTTCAGTTTTATTTTTCTGATGACTAACAATATTGAGCATCTTTTCATATTTATTGGCCCTTCATATATCTTCTTTTGAAAAATGTCCAAGAATTTTGCCTATTTTTAAATTTAATTGTATGTCATTATTATTTATTTCTTGATATTTCCTAGACATGAGTACTTTATCAGATATCTACCGAAATATTTTCGTTTTGTCTGTGAATTGGCTTTTTACCTTCTTAATGGTTTTTTTTTTATGACTAGAAGTTTTCTATTTTAATAAAGTCTTGTTTATGACATTTTTTTCTTTTATAGTTGGTTGTCTATCCCAAATTTGTAAACATATTATCTTCGGTTTACTTCTAAGAGCTTTATAGTTTAGTTTTTATGTTTAGATTTGCAATATACATCTCAAGTACATTTTTGGGTCTGCTTTGAGAGCTGGATCAAGGTGTTGTTTTTTTTTCTTTCAAAATTGATGTTCAGTTGTTCCAGGAGAAATAATTGTTGAAAAGATTTTCCTTTCCTCATTGAACTGCATTGGAGCCTATATCAAAAGTTATTAGATTACATATAATTTGGTCAATTTCTGTACTGTACTCTTTTCATGGATCTTTTTCAATCTTTTTGTCAATATGACATTGTCTTAATTACAGTAGCTTTAGAGTAAATCTTAAAATCATGTGTCTTCCAACTTTATTCTTCTTTTTCAAGATAGTTTAGTGTGAAGATCTTGCTGGTCTTTTGTTTAATTTATTTCTTCTTATTTTTTATTTTTATACTATTTAACTCATGTTTTAAAAATTTTGTTCTGTCAGAATTTTTTGTTAGCATAAGTCAAACACTTGTGTTTCATATTGGCCTTATAACCTGATACTTTCCTGCATTCACTTATAACAAATCCTTCCACTGACTGAGGAAATTTCTATCTACTTGTAATTTGCTGAGAATTTTTTTTGTTAGGAAAAGGTAGTGAGTTTCGTCAAATATATTTTCCAGTTTCAAAACTGATCAGCTTTTATTTGCTAATTTAATTTCCAATTCTAAGAATCTTGGCTACCCAATTATCCACGAGGAAATTAAGAGCAATTTTTCAGAAAGAAGAATACTCCATCAGCTCTGAGGGACACAGCTGTTACCGCTCAGTAAAACTGTGGGTGAGTGTAATTATGACCTGAAAACATTCACTTAAAATCATATTTTTTGCAACTTTTAAATAGATAATAAATGGACAGTTTAGTAATAGTTTCAGCTAAAAAGATTTAAAACCAGCAATGACAACAGCAAAAGTGTTTGGTAACAAAGCAAGTAAGTCTTATCTATCTACTTACCATTCTCAAATTTATTCAGCAAATCCATATTATGGACCTACCATGTGTCTTACGTTAATGGCCTACATTCCTATAAATGGTGAACGAAGAAAGTGTTTGCTATAAATACAGTACGGTTCCTCAGATAGTCTTTGTAGCATCCATATTCTGATTAGACCAGACTTTGTGTTTTTATTATTCTAGGCTTCACACTATGAGTCATTTGAGCCAAAGTTTGTTTTCCTCTTCTCATTAACACAAAGCACCTGCTCAGCCTAATTGAAACCTTTGTCGGTATCTAAAACTGATTAATCTGTGCTGTTTCCACCTACTCTTCTGTTCATTTACCTCAGAGAGAATAGTCTTATTTAGAAGCCCTTTAAAACTAAAGTGCTAATGTGGTTCTTCCTGCCTCATCAGGAGGAAGGGGAGGAAGAAGGAAGCGGGGAAGAGGGAGATAGATGGAAAAAGGAGTAAGGAAGGAGGGAAAAAGAAAAAAAGGGAGGAAGAAATTAAGAGAGAAGAAACCTTTTAGATGATGTACTACAATGGTCAGTAATTTCTCTTTCTCTTGAGTAAAGAAGTTTATTCCATTTTTTTTAAATCTGAGGGTCAGAAAAGAGGAATCCAGAAAGATGGCAACTTCTTTTGAATAAGATTTTTAGTCTGTAACTTTTAATGTTAAATTATTGAAAATTCCATGAAATGTAGTCATGCTGATAGTCTTTAAAAGAAATGAAATGATACAAGGAATGCTCCACCACCTATATCCAATATTCACCGGTTGGGTAATGGTTAAAAATGCAGCCCTGGAGTCTTACTCTTTATCTTTGAATCTCAGAGATAAGAGTTGAAGATTCGAGTATTTTAAACAATTATCCCAGGGAGACTGAGGTTTGAGAAAAGGAGTGAATGGAAATAACATATAAAGATCTTGGACCACTGTGGTTGCTTCTTCTTTTTATTTTCAATAACTTTGTTGAGGTCATAACTTGCATATTGTAACATAATTACCCATTATAAGTGTACAATTTATGTTTTGCAAAATAAATAAACCCATGTAATAATCATAAGATCAATCTTGATATTAAACATTTCTGTCACCCTAGAAATTTCCTCGTGTTTCTTTGCACCTAGCCCCAGGACCCTTGATCCAATTTCTATTACTATATATTAGTATTTATTTTTTTCCTAATATTCCATATAAATATACTCATACTACGTGTACTCTTTTGTGTCTGACTTTTTCCTTTTGCTCAGAATAATGTTTCTGAGGTTAACCCATGTGGTATGTATAATAGTTTGTTCCTCTTTTATTGTTGAGTAGTATTTCATTGGTTGGATATATCACTATCTATCTATCCATTCCATTATTGACAGACATTTGAGTTATGTCTAATTGGAACCAATTATGAATAAAGGTGCTATGAATATTTGTTTAAAAATCTTATAGACTTATGTTTTCATTTCTCTTGGTAAATACCTAAGATTGGAAAATATGAATCGTGTGGTTATTGTACATTGCATATTTAATTCTATGAGACTCTATAAGTTGATAGCTAATTGTTTTATCTAGTGTTTACCATTTTGCACTTCTACCAGCAATGCATGAGAGTTCTAGTTGTACGACTTCCTTGCTAACAATTGTTTTCTTTAAACTGTATCTATTATAGTGACTGGAAAGAGCTATCTCATTATAGTTTTAATTTGCTTTTCCCTATGACTAAAGATATGGAACACCTTTTCATGTACTTATTAGTCACTTGCATATATTCTTTTGTAAAGTGTTCACAGCTTTTGTCCATTTTATTATTGGCCATCTGACTTCTTATTGAATTGTAAAAGATCTTATATATTCTGGACAAAATTTCTTTGTCAGATGCTTGTTTTACAAATACTTTCTCTAAGTCTATGTCTTCACTTTTAAATTTCTAAATGATGTCTTTTCAGCAATACACATTTTTATTTTTGATGAAGGCAAATTTGTCTTTTTTTTTTATGATTTTTGTGCCCTAAGATATCTTTGCCTATTCCAAAATCACAAAGACTTTTTTTGTGTTTTTTCCAAACTTATAGTTTTAGTTTTTACATTGAGATCAATGATTTACTTTTGACTTTCGTGAATGGTGTGAATTAGGGTTTGAGATTGATTTTTTTTTTTTTTGCATGATTCTAGCACCATTTTTGAACATGTGATTCTTTTCCGTTTAATTACCTTGGAAGATTTGCCCCAGATCAATTGACCATTTATGTATGTGTCTATTTGTGGACTAATTATTGTATTTCGTTGAACTCTATATTTATCTTTATGACACTAGCACATAGTCATTCTTGATTACTGTAGCTTTATACTGAGTCCTGAAATCAGGTAGTGTAAGTCATGCAACTTTGTTTGTTTTGAAAATATATTTTGGCTATTTAGGTCATTTTCAATAAGATTAGTTGTGAAAATGTTCTTTTCTATTTCTGAGGGATTTTTTCTTTTTTATTTTAGTAATTTCTTCCTTATATGTTAAATAAAATATTTGCCAATGAAACCACCATGGCCTAGAATTTTTGTTTGTGTGTGTAAATTTATGATATAATTGCCCTTTTTCCTCCCACTCACTCTCTCTTCCTACATTTATTTTCTCATCCTCTGAGCTCATTAGTGAATAAAAGATGAAACAAAAAAGTATTCATCACAGACAGGGAAGATATGATTATATATCTCTTACTAAAATTGTACTTGGCTTTCATAGATATAATTTTCATCCCAATCATCTTATCTCTTACTGGCTCTGAGAACATCATACACTTTATTTACAATTTATTGTGCGTGTTCATACTCACTCTATCTTATATCTTTTATTTAGTTGTCAAGCACCCTGCATACATAGCATGGCTTCGTATTTCTAGGCCCTCTCCCATTTTCAATTTTGTCACTGATAAGAATTTTATACTAAAATCTTTTAAGGCAAAATCACTCATCTATTCTGATCTTTTACTGAGTTACATTCTGTCCAAACTTTCTAATATCTATCAATACTTTGAGAAAATTTCATTATAGAATAATTTTGCAAAAGGAAGCAAAACTCAGTGAGTAAAACTCATGGAGTAAAATGAAAACTCATGGAGTAAAATGAATCTTGTTCACTTCCTAAACTGACACTTTCTACCTGTGGAGAAATAATAATTGTGATGATTAAGCATATGGATGCTCAATCTATGGTATAAGAATTGTAGATTAAGCAGGTAAGGTACTTTATATAGTAAAAAATGAGAATTCATGGGAGAAGTTAGAAGCAAACAGAAATTCTTAACTGTTCTTATGTGTTCCTATTTGAGAAGAGATGTTAATGTAAAATAGCCTGTCATTTATTCGCAATTCAATTCCAAGAATTGTACCATATCTAGCCAAAGAGGTGAGAGATATGAAAGTTGTAAACACAGGCAGAGTATAAAATGTGGTTTTTGTCTTTAAGAAGCTTATGGAGCAGTCAGGTGGCCAAGCCATACATACCTGAAATAATCCCTGACTAATAAAAGGTATGCTATAACAATAGCTTCCATTTGTTGAGTACCAAGCATTGTTGGATGTTTTATAAACATTGTTTATCATTTTATTTATCTGAAGCCAAACCCCCAGGTAAGTATTATTATGAGCTCTTCTTACAAATAGCATCTTATGAGAGTCATGTTTTATAGAAAAACGGTGTGAAATGTTGACTTAGAGTGATAAACCAATATAACCTATATAGATTTTGTCTGGGTCCTTTAGGCTAAAGGCCTCACCTTTAAGAACTGAGAGTCTCTTGGATTTATGTCTGTTCTCTTCTTAGTCTAACATCCTTACATCCGTAATGTGAAACAGCAGTATATCAATGTGGGGCACATTCATCAGGGAGCTATCATAGAAACAGATCAATGAAATAAGAGGATGTCGGAGTATCATTAAGGATTGATACTTGAATTAGGCGGCCTTACCCAACAATTACAGTTAATAATGTGAGACTCAGATAGGGCAGAGCAGGTAAACACACCCCTGATGAGAAGTAACTAAAGAAAGGCTATTCGCTTAGGACCCGCCACTCTTTACAAAATGGAACGCAGATTCCTCTTGCCTGTGTGTGTCACCCTTCTATATCAAGATCCATTACACAGAAGAATGGAACCAAAGCAGCCGAGTGGGCTCTATGTCATGGCTACAAAACATGCCCTGTAATGACTAGTGCACTCTTGTGCCATCCATTGGGATTAGACTCGAGCTCTTTGTAAAAGCAGCACGTGGTGCTAGCCACCTAGCCCTTCTCCCCTGCATCAGTACAAGCCCCACAGGCTCTCCAGTTCTTCCGTTTCAGAAGAGAGCTGGATCTGCTCGAACACAGGGGCTCCAGGTTCACTTGCCAGTAACTGTAAGTTACTGTAACTCAGAGGCCTCAAATGCCACTCAGCAGAATTTGGAGCATCTAAGTGTCTTAAGAGAGAAAAACCAATTTTGAAAAATTGCCCTATTTACTGCCTTCCCATAAGATAGTCCTGACCTGAGGACATAATCAACTCTCAAAGCCTGTTGTTAGAGAGGACCAATGAAGTGGGGTGAAATGAAAGCAGGCAAGAAAGATATGATACAAAATAGTGAGTCAATTTGGGACAATCTTTAAGATTAAATGATGTACTCATTCATTCATTCTTTCATCTATTTACTTGACAAACACTTATAGGAACCTCCATGCTAGGTCTCAGAGAGACAAATGAAAATGAAACAGTTTCTCTTCTTGTGGAATCTTGTCAGTCCAGTTGTTTTTCACACATTGGAATGCATATGAATCACTTGAGATAATGGTTTAATTTGCAGATCCATAGTCACGCCCCCATAGATTCCCTTTTGGTTTCGCTGACTGGTTTCTAAGAGTCTTCATTGTTTCTTATGGTGATTATGATGCCAGAAGTCTATGGGCCATAGGTAATACAAATCAGGCACAGAGCAGCCAGAGGACCCTAGTAAGTCTATTCTGAATGGACTAAGACCATGTGCTTAGGAACGGTTTCTTTAGAGTCAGGCAACCTGAATTCAGACTCGAGTTCCATCACTATCAGACCTCAGTCAAATGAATTGACCTCTTTAAGACCCAGTTTCATCTGAAATAAAATGGGGATAATATTTCTTATCCCTTGGGATTATTTTGAGAGTAAAATGAGATAATGTATATCTGCCACATTATTTGGCACATAGTAGGTGCTCAACACATAGTTGTAATAATAATAATTATTGTTGTTGTTGTTATTATCACTACCATAGTCATTTACTAGAATTAAGCTATATTAATCAATATTAGTTATATATAAATATATTAATATAAAATTATATATTTACTACATAATTCATAATTATTATTCATATTAATTATGGTATAGATTATTTATATTAATACATATTGTCAACAGAGATTATAACTTTGACAAATTCAAGAGAGGAATTCATAGAATTTTCTATAATAGAATAGTGAAGGCATACATTTCCTGCAGGGTAAGTTTTGTCATCTTTTTTATAAGTTAACTTGATATAAAAATCCTATTCACAGTGGAGAATTGGAACAATTTGAGTAAGAAAGGGGGGAAAAAAGAAAGAAGTGGGGGAAGTGGTATTAAAAACAGGAGAGAAGAGTGACTGCTCTGCTTTATATAGCCCCACTGTATACCGGGGGTGCCAAAAAAATGTACACATTTTAAGAGATATTAACGGTGTATTACTTTTCGAAGTTGAATTACGTCAGCAATGTGTAGTATGACGTTTGCTCAAAAAATAGCATTAATCAAATGAATGCTAGCATCATTCATTGTATTACAATTTTAATAGTTTTCCTTAAAATGTGTATACATTTTTTTGGCACCCTACATATACAGTGTGTGCCTGGCATGGGCAAATGCATAATTCTGTAATAAGGGCATATGCTTTGGAGCTAAATTTGCTTTGGCTTAAATTTTGTCTTTATCTCTTCATAGAAGAAAACAGAACAGATTAGCAGACAGAGTGCTTTCTGACATAATTTAAAGATCTTCATTTTGTAAAGATAATAGTAAATGGGAGGTCTCCTGCAAAATGCTCACTTCTGTTATTTTTGCAGTTGTTTGTTGTTTGTTATTAAACCTAGTTTCAAAGCCAAATGGGGACTACACATAATATTTTTAACCTCCATAATTTTCACAATTTTCATCATTTCTATTTGAAAATAACTTCTTTCTTATGATAAAGAAATACTGGATACAGAAAATTTAGAAAGTATGGAAAATCCTTTAAAATGAAAAAACAATCATCCAAATATTCACCATTTAGAAATAATCTTAATTAAAATTCGGTGCTTACTCTTTTTTTTCTCTTTGTAATTTGTCTTATCATTGAGCTCAAAATATATGCACAATTTACATTGTTTTTTCCCTTAATATGATATAATAGAACTTTCACATATCACACATAAACATTACTTGGTGTCTAAATAATTCCATTCTTCCTCACCTATAATTTATTTTACCAATTTCTTATTTTGGCAAATTTTACTATACTAAGATATATGAAATAATTTTATACGTAATACTTATACATTATTTTCTTTTTGGATAGACTCCTGGAATTAGAATGACTGAGTAAAGGGTATGAATATTTTAAAATTTGCAATACGTGTTAATAAATTTCTTTCTATGAAGACTGTACCAATGCTCATTCCCACCAACAGAAGAAAAATACTAATTTACCTGATGACTAAAATTACCAAGTGTGATTTTATTAATATATTGGCCATTATATTTCTTTTTCTGCAGATTATGAATTCCTTTCTTTTGTCCAATTATCTATTGGACACTTAATTGATGTTGGTTTCTTCCTTTCTTCTTTTCTTCCTTCTTTCTTTCCTTTCTTTCTTCTTTCTTTTCTTACTAAAAGGTCACCATTTCAGATTTTTCATGGGATGAGTCTTGAATAATTAAGTATGTTACTTGTTAAAGTACAAACTAGAAATATGTTTCTGCTTCCTCCTACAGTAGTATTATAGAAAGATTACACCAAATTTCACTTTTAGAATTCTCTTTGATGACAAATATATTAATATTTCCTTTCCCAGGCAGACCCGAAATGTGGCAGCTTTTAGCAGCAGCATGCTGGGTGCTTCTTCTTGGACCTCTATATGGTTTTCACAAGAAAGGAAAAGTCACAAATCCTGAAGCTAATATGAATATTGTAAGTCATTCATTAAGAAAAAAAGTAAGATAAGGAATTATTCATTTAACATCATTTAGATGTAATTGGTGTATCTGTCCAGTTTTCAACAAATCTAAATCTGTGCCTCCTACCTTGTTCCTTGGCATGGCTAACTAAGAGTTGAAAGACCAGACCAATGTTGGGGCAGTAATATTCCCTCTCCTGGTAGTTTGAGCTGCCATCTGATGATGGCTTCCTGAAGACAAGGTTTGTGAGTCAGAGTCATACTGATGATCTCTATAGAGTATCCTTGAGTTCTTCCTGAGGCTTTTTCTAGGGCAGGTTCTGTGATTTGTGAGCTATATGAGTGTACTCTTTTAGTTTAGTGAACCAGAGTTGGTTCCCGTTATTTTTAACCCAAAGTATCTTAACCCGTAAGAATTCATACTAGAGGTGCATTGGAACATAACAGAAAGAAATACAATGGAGTGGAAGAGTGCTAAGCAAAAAAAAACAAACAAAAAACAAAAACACGACAAATGACAAATGTCTACTATAAGCTTCATTCTAATGGTATGCTCCATATTCCTGTATACATTGTTCACCATTGATGTCCTCACCCACTCCCATTTGTATTAGAACTTTAATAATCTTTAATAATAGAACTGTCAAAGTTTTTCAATTAGTGTCTCTTCTTCTTTCTCTTTCAAGTATCCAGCAGGAATCCCTAACCTCCTACCACACTGCTAAACTCACAGTCTGAATATATGCCTTCACATCCAAATTTTCCTCTTTCTCCCATATTCACACACATTTTCTTCTCCCTTAAGAACTTTTGGCTCTTAATTATTCTACAATGATAAGAATAATAAACATAATAGAGCACTTACTTTGTGCCAGTCACTGTTCAAGATTCTTTATGTATAATGCTCATAACAAATCTGTGAAAAGATACTATTCTTATCTTTATTTTACAGCTGAGAGAAATGAGGCACAAAAAGGTTAAGTAACTTTCCCAAAGTTAATATGTAGCTAAGAAGAGGAATTAAAGTCATGCTGTTTGTTTCTAGAATCTGGGCTCATAACCACTGCTTTATATAGCCCCGTAATGTATACACACCTCTTCTGTGCCTGGCATGGGCAAATGCATAATATTGTAGCAAGGACATGTGCTTTGGAACTAAACTTACTTTGACTTTAATTTTGTCTTTATCTCTTCCTAGTTGTACAATCTCAGATTATTAATCTTTCTGATATTCAGTTTTCTCAACTGGAAAAAGGTTATAATTCTAGCTGAAAGGCCATTTGTAAAGATGAATAAAACCGGAGATATAAACCATCTTCTATGCAGAAAGTGACCAATAAACAGTAGTTCTCCTTTTCCTTATATATCTGTGGTTGGGATGTCTTCTGTTTATCCCTCTAGATCCGCTATGTATTGTTTTACACCTTAATCTCTCTCCAAGAGGTGGAGCTATGAGAACCAGGTCAACACACTCCCTTGATCTTTGGTTTTCAGTTCAGTTCAGCAAATGGAAATATTGAGCAGGAGATCAGAAGGAGGGAGGAGAATGACATCAGCTGATATATTGCTCTGACTCCCTCCATGAGGTCACCTTAGGCAGGCTGTCTCTCTCTGCTAAAGGTTACAGCTCTTCTCAATGTGGCCCTGTCTCCTTGACTTTCTTCTTTTGGTTCTGGTGACCACTTCCTCTCATCTCCCTTCAGGTAGAAGGTTGGTAGCAGCTCACTTGTTACTAGCCACAGAGTACTGCACCATTGCCCCTGGTTTCCCTCATTAGATGAGCAGATAACTTTTTGTCTTAAGATTCTGAGAATGGACTAGGGTACACTGATAATGTCAGGCCAAGCAAACCAGGACGTGTAGTTTCCCAGTCTTGCCTTTGCGTGCATCGTCCTTTTGAAACCCTCCTCAAGTTTTCCTGTTTTTCCTGCTATAATTCTGTCCCGATGCATAGACAAAGAGTAGGTTGTGACTTAAAGTATTATATTGCAAGGCTGTATAAAAATCAAGAGTACATACGTCATGAAGGTAGATATTTTTCCTTTCCTCTTTTTCAGAGCCAGATTATTGCCTACTGGGGTTATCCTTATGAAGAGTATGATGTTGTGACCAAAGATGAGTATGTCCTCAGAACTTACAGGATTCCTCATGGAAGACGATGTCTGAGAAACGGTAGGATGTATTTTGTTATGAAAGGAATACTGCCTAAAATAGAGATTCCTAGATGTACTGACAACAGCAAGGCAGCTTCTGTTCTGAAACAGAGCCCAGTGCCTTTTGGTAGAGGAGGGAAATCACCTCTGCCGCTGCTACTCCACTTCATTTGTATTATAACCCTTTGGAATTTTTAAAGCGCTTTCATGTACACTGTTTATTTAGTCCATTCTCTTCTCCTGCACTTGTCATTAGTTCTCCACCCAAGTCAGTGGAATTTTTTTTAAAGTAAATCTAACCCTATTAGTTCTATATTTAAAGTTAGTTAAGGAGCTATTTCTAGCTCCCTATGGCACAGGTTGACATCTGTAGAGAAAAGAGGGATCCACTTGGCAAAAACTCTTTACTCCCCTGATTTCATAGCTCCTTTTATTCTTTGGAGTATTGTATAACAAACTTCCCAATATAGAAAGGTTAATTATTGAAAGAGAAAACCTAGACTTCTGAAAAGAGAGGGTAATGAATTGGTGTTGACTTAATAGAACCTGTCTATTCCACCCAAATAACCCAGTATCTTTGTAAATACTCATGAGAATTTTGTTTCCATAAACTTTTATGTCATGATTTCTGCCAAGTAGCTGACAAAATGCATGACAGGGAAAGCTGACTCTACGATGAGAAGCAGCCTGAGGGCTCAGATCAGAGGGGCTGAGGGCTATAACTGCCACGGTATTTGGCAGTACTTAACTTTAGAAGATTCGTATTACCTGTGCTTTCTGTGCTCTGAAAAGGTGGATAAATGGATATAGATCATAGTTCCTCGCTTCCAGATGGCTGAAGAGAGAGAGTCCTGAGATATGAACACATTATCACAAATGATAGAAGACAAAAATACTAATCACTTCTCTTTTCTCTGTGTTTTCAAACCATTTCCCCACTTCTTTCCTTTTCTTTTCTGTTTCTTAGTCAAATTTTTCCAGTTCTACATTATGAATAGGACTTTTATATCAAATTAACAATTTTACATTGCATAACATTTCATTTAAAACTGTGCATTTTGCTTTCTGAAAATGCAAATTAAATTAAGCAATGTGTGTAAAATCTAGCATAGTTCCTGGCATTCAACAAATAGTATTTTCATGGTTTTTGTTATTTTGAGAAAGACTTAGTTTTGCTATCAGACACTTCTTAAGAAATAAAGTGTTATTAATATGAATAATAATAGGGCCAATATTTATTGTGCTAGACTGTCTTTTATGTGTTTTAATTCTAATTTAATTTTTATGAACTACACTATGAGATAATGTGTTATTATTACCATTATACAGATAAGTTAACAGAGGCACAAAAGGGTCAAGACATAGTAGAATAGATTTTGAACCAGGACAATCTGACTTCAGCACCTACAGAACAACACAATACATTAAATAATACAAATTTTACAAAGAGAAAAATAAGACACAGAGAAGATAAGTAATTTTCCCAAGTAAGTAGTTCAGAAAGGAGGAGAACCTAGGTTTGCCTTGTGCCAAATTTTATCTCTTAACCTCTCTTCTATACTACAGGAAGGGAGGAAAGAGAATTTTCTTGTTGATTCGGAGTAAGCTGACATTAAATTCTTGTTGCCTGTGTTTTGCAGCTTCAAGACCTGTTGTATATTTGCAACATGGCTTAGTTGCATCTGCCAGTAACTGGGTTTGCAACCCACCCAACAGCAGCTTGGCTTTCCTTCTCGCAGATAATGGTTATGATGTGTGGATGGGGAACAGCCGCGGAAATACTTGGTCCAGAAAACACTTGAAATTTTCAACCAAATCACCAGAATTCTGGGCCTTCAGGTAAGGAGATACATAGTAATGAATATAGTATGTACTTTGCTTATTTATATAGATGAACACCCTGTGATTTTTCCCTTTCTATCCAAGTGCATTTAGTGGAATCCCCAAGAAGGAAACAAACATTTCCTTTTACCCAGGCTTTCTTCACAGAAATGTCCTTATTGCATTGATGTTTGTTTAAAAAGCCCCACTTGGTGGTGCTGGTGGTGGTGTGTGTGTGCAAAGTATATATGCCAAAAAAAAAAAAAAAAATCAAAATCAAAATGCAAAGGTCAACTTTAGAAAGGTTAATTCCAGAACTACCACTTTGTCCATGTGGACCCCAAGGGAAGTTGACATGGGACTCTTATTAAAGAGGAAAAATGAAAGTGATTGAGCAATGGGACCAGAAACAAAGTTCTAGTTCAAAATCCTGAGAACCAGGCATTCATGATAAGCCAAGAGTGAGCCTATCCTTGTGCATAGATGCCACGCAAATGTTTACTCACTGAGTGGCAAAGGGACTCTGCCCTCCATAGACTGGCAGTGCTAGAACCTGTCCCTGGCATCAGGTCTTGGGCACATAAAGAGAAAGCCTGATGCTAGAAGTATGAAAGAGCAGACTTTGCCAGCCCCAGCCCCTGGGATGCTGCTGGCTCTAGGAGCCAGGCCTGCTTGGGCACAGGGGCAAACCCCTGTACTTGTATAGGAGCTAAGAATTATATCTTGAATGTCACTGAAGCCATTTGTTCCTTGGCCTCATTTTTGCCTTATTCCTCGAAGCCATTTGCATGTCCTAATTCCACACCCCAGTGCAGTTGTATCATTGCTCTATTGGAAATAACATGATTCCCTAGGTGAGTATTTTCCCAAAAAGGAGAACCTGAGATGATTGATAAATATGCAGATGACCAGGCATCTTTTTTGGAAATTCTGATTCAGTCTTTCTGGGCTAATGTCTGCAAATCTGTTTGCTTTATTTTGTGTTTTTTTTTTTTTTTAAATAGCATTCCAGTAATTGTTCCTTTAAGGAAATTTGGTAAATCTGCTATAGAGTCAAGTGAAATATGACTAGCCTTAGAGGAAAAGCCTTTGCAGGCCTTTGCAAGTCAGATTTTTCTGATTCCAGTTTCCTAACACTTTTACTCTTGCAATCAAGGTAACATCCTCAAAAGCTACAGAGATGCATAATATCACATATTGACTCTCGTCTTATATTTTAAAATCTAGGTATCTATGTCTACAATGAATGTGTTTAAATATTGCAGGCCTAGCAAGGAGATATTTTTTTCAAATTTTCTTATTCTTTTTCTTTGGTAGTTTAGATGAAATGGCTAAATACGACCTCCCAGACACAATCAATTTCATTGTAGAGAAAACTGGACAAGAGAGACTCTACTATGTGGGCCACTCTCAAGGAACCACCATCGGTATGTTTGGGGCAAGTGTGATCTGAGAGTGTCAGAGGATCTTCTTCCATATTCATGAAAGGGGTCAGGATTTCTTCCTTCTGTCCAGTCTCTAGCTAGGGCATTTGAGGCGGGAAACCATTTCCTATGGCTGGTTTCTGAAGAGTAAATAAAATGAGGATCCTGACAACAGAGATTTTTTTTTTTCCCTAGGGCTGAATTTAGAAACTGATCGATAAACCTGAAGGAGAGAGAATTATCCATTTGTGTACACAATAAACATTTGTCAGACACTGGGTTAGATGCTGGGGAAGCAGAGACAAATATGGTATTTGTCTCTGAAATACCAAAAAAATTTATGGTATTTCCATTAAAGAGCTTGTAGTCTAATCAGAACACCAAAAAAAAAAAAAAAAAAAAAAGCAAAGAATTGCAAATCCCGGTGATTATGTGCCACAATCAGTGTGACTTTTAGTTCCCAGAATGCACCGGGGTAGCCTGGATGTGGATGGGACCATGTGGACAGTGCCATGCGACACTTCACTCTCTTCACTGCTCCCCATTCATTTAGAGACCTCATCAATACCAACAGCATTTCCACCAGTCTTTTTTCTGTATCTTAATCCTAAACAGGTTTCTGCTATAAATTAGGTCTTTATGTGCCTGTACTATACTATGCATCTTACATATGTTCTCACATTAGAAACTATAAATATTTGAAACCAGTATCATCCATATTTTACAAATGGCTGGATGTGGAAATCCTTTGTAATGGTGATAATGTCAAAGAATACCTTAAGTTTTATATATATATATATATATATATATATATATATATATATATATATATAGAAAATCCTTCCCTTTGTAGGGATATATACTATTTGTATAGTACTTACTCTGAGTTGTTTTTTATTTGTTTTGTTGTTTTGTTTTTAATATAACTATAATACTTTTTGTTATCATTGAAAATACATTAAGAATTGTTTTCAATCTATAAACTAGTGTCATCTACCCTTTCAGCTTTCATAGCATTCTCTACAAATCCAGAGCTGGCTAAAAGGATTAAAATATTTTTTGCATTGGCTCCAGTCACTACGGTGAAATACACCCGAAGTCCTATGAGAAAATTAACAAATCTTTCCAGAGCAGCCGTCAAGGTATGTGACTTCGCAAGTTTAAACCTGTAGTAACTAAAACTAGCTTTATTTCTACTGATTTCAACAGAAGAAAACCCGAGACAAATGACATTCTACAAACCTTTGAGACTATAGCAGGTGCTTGAGGTTATCCATGTAGGTTTACTGATGATGAGCAGTTTTACCAACAGCATTCAGGGAGCTCACGCTGATGCCAGTAACCCTGTTGTCTTCGTCAGTGTCTTCTCTCCCATGTATTCTCTCCTCAGTTAGAGATAAATCAAACGCTAATTTGATCAACTGATTTGTTTAATTTAGTAGGCTAAATTTCTCTCCAGTGGCCCCTCGTTTCTCAGGAGCAGTACTGAGTAGTAGCTGAGATCACAACTTGAAGCCAGATGGCATACATGGGGTTGTATCCTCGCTAGCTGGGTAAATTTGGTCAAGACCTTAACTGTTCTATGAACCTTTTTCTTCATTTGTAAAGTGGGGATAATAATAGTCCCTACTCACGGGGCTGCTTGGAGGATTAAGTGAGATCACAGTGCACGTAAATCCCTAAGAGCCAGGTCTTCCACATTGTAAGCCTTTAATAAATGTCAACTATTGTTATCGCTGTCATAGAACACACCTTCCCCCATCACTGAAAGTCCAACCTTGCTCAGTTGCTCTCACTTCACAGACTTCCTGTCTGTCAGCTCCTCAAAACCTAGGCAATATCTCTGACCCCAGATTTTTTCTGCTAGCTGACAGTTAACTAAGCCACTCATTTACTCAGTCGAGGAAAATCCGTCTATGGGTTGGTGTGTTTTCCTGTTACATATTAAAATGGACTTCTCCCATGGAAAAAGAAGATAATCATAGAGCTTAATTAAAATCAGTTATTTCACTTAAAGCAGATAAAAGTGAGACAATTTTTATAGAAGCCAGGGATTTTGATGGATGAGAGATAAGAAAATTAACCTATGGTGAGTCAATTCTGTGCCTATATATAACCTAGAAAAAATAGCAGCATTAAAGCTACTGAACAACATGGAAAATATATTTCCCTCTTAGTACTTGGGCCTCTTATACCATAGAGATTCAGTCCAGCCTCATCCCACAATATTGTGTAAACAACACTGGACTGCTTGTTCTATTAGTTCAGCCTTGCCACACAGTTAAGAGAGATTTTGAGATAGTGGGATCTTTCTATTCTCAATTTGCACAGCTCTGCTTCAACCTTCCACACCTTTTGACATGCCTGTGGTGTATTCTCCCCTTGGATCCTGAGTTGCAGCTTCATCCTAGGATCGTTAGAGGCAAGCTGCTGCTGTTCCACATCTGCCCCCTGGGGTCAGAGTTTGGGCTTTGATCCACCATCCCCAGGGCATGCTGCTGCTGCACCCTGCATCCTGGGCCTAACCTATCACTGCATCTCTGGGCCCATGCTGCTGCTGAGTCCCCCAAATTCTTCCCGCACCCCAGGGCCTAAGTCACACCCCAGGGCAGCAAGCACCAGAGACCCAGACCCCAATTACATAGATCTGTGCATTCCCACACCTCAGACACTGGCACCACCACCGCAGCAAGTGCACCTATGCCCTAACCCAGGTACTGTGGTATTTCTGTGCATGTACCTGAACCCAGGACCCTGACTTTGCTGCCACTCTGAGTGCCAGTGCACCAGACCTAGAACCAGGAAGGATACCCAGAGCTATAGCTTCTTCCCCTGGGCAAAGAAGAACAGAAGGATATCAGCAGCTTTCACCATTGAGGACCTCACTATCTCTAGCCACCACGGCCACTAGCAGGACCTCCATACTTATGGCCACTGAAGATCCCTGCAGTCTTCACCACTGTTGACCTCAGCTGATGAAGCTTAACAAAGAATACCAATACTTCTCAAATCTTTTCCACAAATTGAAGAGGAAGGAACACTTCCAAACTCATTTTCCAAGGCCAGTCTTACCCTGATACCAAAGTCAGACAAGGATGCTACAAGCAAATTACAGGCCAATGTCTCTGACAAACATAGATGCAAAATTCCTCAAGAAAATATTTGCAAATTGAATTCAACAGTATATTAAGAGAATTATATACCATGATCAAGTGGCATTAATCCCTGGGATGGCATAAAAACAGACATATAGACCAGAGGAACAGAAAAGCGATCCCAGAATTAAACAAACACTATGGTCAACTAATTTTTGACAGGAGCACTCTGAACACACAATGGGGAAATGACAATCTCTTCAATAAATGGTATTGGGATAACTGGCTAGCCACATGCAAAAGAATGAAACTGGATCCCTATATTACACCACACACAAAAATTAACTCGAAATACATAAAAGATTTAAATGTAAGATCTGAAACCATAAAACTCCTAGAAGAAAACATAGGGGGAAATTTCCTTGACATTAATCTTGCCAATCATTTTTTTTATAAAACACCCAAAACTCAGACAATGAAAGTAAAATTAAATGAGTGAGATTAAATGGAAAGCTTCTGCATCGCAAATGAAGCAATCAATATGTTGAAAATATTGATATAACCTACAGAATGGGAGAAAATATTTGCAAACTATTTGATAAGGGTTTAATATCCAAAATATGCAAAGAACTCATATAACTCAATAGCAAAAAGCAAGTAGTTTAATTAAAACGTGGACAAAGGACCCCAAATTTTTCAAAGAAGACATACAAATGGCCAACAGATACATGAAAATGTGCTCAACATGATTTATCAGGGGACTGCGAATTAAAACCATAATGAGATTTCACCACATACCTACTAAGAAAGGCTATTATCAGAATAATAAAAAGTAACACGTCAGAATGTGGAGAAAAGGAAACCCTATACATTATTAGTAGAAATGTAAATATGATAAGTAAGGCCCTATGGAAAACAGTATAGAAGTTCCTCAACAAATTAAAATATGAAAATTTAAAAGAATATTAAAAAACCAAAAGAAAAGAAGGAAATATTTGCAAAAACACAGATGAACCTGAAGAGCATGATGCTAAATGAAATAAGCCAGACAAAGAAAGACAAATACTGTATGGAATCACTTACATGAGTAATCTAATTTTAAAAAGCCAATTTTGTAGAAACAAAGAATATAATGGTGGTTGCCAGGGGCTAGAAGGGAGAAATAAGGAGATGTAGGTCAAAGAGTTCAAACTTTCATTCATAGGATTTTTAATGCCCTATAGTGTCAATTATTCCTCAATTAAGTTGTAAATACATAAGTTAAAAAAAACGGATAGAATTTGTCAAAGTGTTTGGGATACCCATTGAGATCATATGTATTTAAACATCATACCTGGCCTAGAGCAGGTGATCAATACATATTATCTAGTATTATTAATGAATTTATTTTAGGTTCAAAGCCACAGTACTTCATTTTTCAGATCTCCTGTTTACCAATTGTTCATCCTTTCCTTCCCTCTCACCCTTTGTTCTGCCCTTGGACGTTTATGCCTTCCTGTTCTTATCTTTTTTTCTGACCTATAGCTTGCTTTGACCCTTTGCTCTTGACATATTATCTACAATAATAATTGTTACTATTTTTCCATTTCTTAAAAAAAAGAACTTAGTCTCAGAGAGGCTCCGCATCCTGTCCCAAATCACCCAGCTAATGAATGGCAGAATTAGAATTCGAACACAGATCTGACCAGGCTATCCGTGGTCAGTGCTTTTTCTTATGTTGTCATTTCCCTACCTTCTCAATGCCAACCTAAAGAAGTCAGTCCTAGATCCTTATGCAGCCATACACAAGGGTGCCCAGCTCAGCAGAACTTTGAGGGCTAAATCCAGACCATATTGTGCTTGGCAAGCCACGTGCCCTCTTCTGGGGCCTTTTCTGGTTCTCACTCACAAAACTAGCAAAAGAGCCAACATAAGAAACTTGTCTTCATGCTGTTATATGACAAACGTGCCCCCTCCAGAAGCAACATGGAATTACATCAGCGAGTCAGCATGTTTACCTCTTCAAGTGGGTGCTGTATGGCTGATTAGCCTGCAGCATTATCCTCTCTCTTAGGTTAGGGTAGAGGAGCATTTATCCTTGGGTAAATGGACGGTAGTTTTGCTGAGTCGCTCCTACATGGATACAGAGGTAAAGTCAGAGACTGTCATGCTAATTCACCCTGTATTTAAGAAAGCCACCTCTTAGAACAAAGAACAAGGACCCCTTGTGATATAACCTCTTCCTTCACATATTGTCATGGTTGATTACTTCTGTGAACTGGCTGTTTCCTTTCACATGGATTTTCTGCCAACTGTGGATGACAAAGATATTGGTAAATGAAAGATAAAAGTGTTCACTAAAATCAGATCCTGCCTTCTGCTTTAATTACTATTCATGTGGTGATCTATTTAAGTTATCTCACACTTGAGAACACAGAATAGATGTCAACAGTCTTTTAAAAGATAACTTCACTCTATATGTCTGCTGCTACTATTATTAAATTATCATGTAGACAGTTACACAGGAAGAGTTACAATTTGGTAAGTGGATTAATTAAATTATCTGATATATTGTCCAAGTATCCCAGTGATTGTGGCCAAAATGAATAAGAGGCTACAATCCATTGGATAATGTCTGCAATGGTTAATAATTGCTTTCCAGACCTAAAGAAATTGATTTGAACTAGTTTAACACATTGTAGCCTCTTTCTCTCTCCCTCCTTTTCACCCTTCCTTTCTCCCTCTTTCTGGCATGAAAGGTCATATGAAGTCATGGCATATCGTATATTTCATTAATATTTCATGGAATACCAAATATTCCATTAAATAAAGATTACCTTTGATTCTATAAGAAATATTTTCCAAACTCCGAATTCAACAAATTATACCCAGTAGGATTTTACTAGATCGAGTTTTCCAAAAATAGTGCAAAATATTGTAGTGCATTAGTGCCATAAAAATGAATGCTAGTTATTGTTGTTCTTTAATTGTAATTGCCAATTAACAAAAAATTCCAGGAGAAAGATATGCTAGTTTTATACTGTAAAAGGGTGTTTCCAAAAGTTTTAAGAATTAAAAAATATCTTTTCACCTTTATATTTAGTTTATTATCCTAAGATTATAAAACTAGTTATTGTGAAACAAAGGCAAGATTGGACTTATATACACAGGGATTAGGTACTAATTTATGTTAAAATTTTAAGGATTCCTAAAGTTCAAAAGGTAAGTTCAATTTTTTTGCAACATTGCCTGAAATTCCACTAGTAATGTTTCATTTCTTTGGTTTAAGCTTTTGTCTCTAGAAAGAGATTATTGAAAGATTCTGGAAAGAATGACTCATTAAATTTGTATCATTCACTAAAAATATAATAGTGATTGTTTTGGTGCCTTTTAGGCATGGCCTATTATCTTCACAATAGTCCTACTTAGTGCATATTAATTTTCCATTTTATAGTTGAAAAAATTCAGGATAATAGAAATTAAATACTTTCCTAAGGTATAAGAGACAGAGTCCAGAATCAAACCAAGGTATTCCTGATTCCAAAGCCTTAGCATGTTCTATGGGGACTAGTGTCTCAGGGGCGTTGCAAAAACATGCCAAGTAAAAGATCTTGGGAAAAGAGATCAAGAGGTGAGTTGGGATGACCACAGTGGGTTGGAAGAACTACAAAGACAAAATTTAACAGACCCCTCGGTTTCACTGAGGACTAAGTACTAAGCAAATTTTACCTTCTGTCTAGTCCTTGTCTGAATTGCTGCTTATTTTCTATTCGTGACATGCACATCCATGAAATTTGATGGTGTCTTAAATTGATCTTGCAGGTATTATTTGGTGACAAGATGTTCTCTCCTCATACATTTGTTGACCAATTCATTGCCACCAACGTGTGCAACCGGAAGCTATTTCATCATATTTGCAGCAACTTCCTATTTTCTTTTTGTGGATTTGATCCAAAAAACTTAAACATGGTATGTATAAGAATCAGATCCGGGAAAGCAATTGTTTTGTTGCACAGAGGTGAGGAGAGTTCATTCTGAATTGCATGGAAACTACATTTCAAGGTCTTCCTTTTTGTCTCCTGGAACGTAGTTTAGCCTGTTCATGGCTTCCAATCAAAGCTGAGAGTCTACCTACTTTAACAGGAAGACTTGAGAAGAAGGTTTTATTGCTGAAAATTCTCACCAACTTTTGCTGTTGTCCAAAGTGCCACCATTGAAAATTCCTTCGCTTTAATTAAAACTATGGTTGGGAAATGCATCTTTCTGTGCCTGAGCCCTATCTCAGACCTACTGCAGTAGAATTTTAGGGAGTAAGCACAAGCATCTGTGTTTTTTAAATCCATTTTCTACTTTCATAAGTGATGTGGAAATAGCCATTTTGTGAACCACTTACTTTTTTAATCCAAAGGGGTAAAGGGATGGCTCTTCAATGACAGCTACAGATTCACTGTTCAAGGGATGCTGACAGAAATGTGTTGGGGTTTTTCCGAGTCCTTTCCAACCTGAGATCCTTTCTTAGTTACCACCAGCTGACCCACAAAGTGAGAAGGGGAAAGAGGGAAGTTATACTCACTCTTCCGTCCCTAGCTAGAGAGGAGGAATGTTTGAAACCAGAGGTAGAACAAAGCTGAAGTTGGTCACCATCTCTCTCACGGATTCTGCCCAGAGGCTTGTAGCCTTCTGTCAGTGGAAACACTGATTAACGCTTTCCTTAGTTTTAGTCGAGATTTATAAAAGGCTGTTTAGCCTTAGCCACTGCCTTTTCACATTCTTTCCTACTTTCTCAATTTACTAGGGAAACTATGCTTGCCTATCCCTTACAGGGAAGCACGTTATGTAGGCAGAGCTAAGTAAAAAGGCCTTTAAGCAAACTCAGTAGAGATAATTTCAAAAGTACTCTCTCAATATGGCCTAAGAGTTTGCTAAAGAAAGACTTCTCAAAATGACACACTTGAACATTCATTGGGGGCCCTCATTGTACATTATATAGACAGATTGCCCTTTTCTTTCTCACTGTGGGGGACTGGACTATTACAGTACCTGTAAGAACATTTCTTTTAATGGAGTATAACCAGGGATGCATAAGTAAAAATAACACATGTCCAGAACTCAACTCTAGAGATTTTTGATACTGACTTAAAGGCATGGATAGCTCGTAAGTAGTTATATATATATATATTTTAAAGCTGCAAGATGTTTCGATGCTCACTTTGGGAGAAAAGCAACTTTTTTTAATACTCAAAAACAAAATGCAATTGAAAATCTGAAAAAGTCGAGGTGTTTTTGTTGTTGTTGTTTTATCCAGAATAAATCTAAATGTTAACGGACGTTAAAATACTGGATGGATTATGTATGTCCCACAAACTTTCAAAGACCCCTGTAGAATATTTGCCACATTTTAAAAATCAGAAAGTAAAAGGGAGCATTCAGATCTGTTTTCAACGTCTTACAGTGAACAACTTTCTCTGAATGTTCTTTGGGACTTAGCACAAGGTGAAGAAGGTCCATGGGGCTTTTATCCCTTGTTCTCTTCTCCTCTTGACCTGTCTGAGGTGAGACTGGAGAGAAAGGTATATTACCTCTGTCTTTGACCAGGGGGATGTCCTCTGTGGGCCTTATGAAGACACTGCTCGGGACAGAAGAACAGAGCTAAGGGAGGGGAAAATTCTTAAGATGGGTTTCTTTGGTTAATGTATCTTCAGAGGATATAGTACATGTTTATTCCTAAAAGAGTAAAGAAAAAAATACTCAAATTTATTTGTGGTGTGATTAAATGTTTAGTCTCCAGTTGAGAAATAATCTCTTTATTTTGCAGAGTCGGTTGGATGTTTATTTGGCACAGAGTCCAGCAGGAACATCTGTTCAGAATATGCTGCACTGGGCCCAGGTAGGTGCTTCCTGTTCCTCATGTGACACACACGTATCTTTGCAAGATCCCCAAAAAGCAATCCCAGAGATCTTGCTTCCGAGTTTTGCAGGTACCTGCCACTGTCCGGTTGATGTTTCTAGAATCAGCATTCAGCTCATGTTGAGTTCCTTTATTCCCTTCTATTCTTCATTTCCTCAGTGTCTGGTGTTTGGGTCTGGTTCCCAGATGTTCTGACTGAATTCTGATTCTTAGATTACTCCAAACTGCCTTTTCTAGGGAAAGCTTGTATTTCTTCTTTTGGGAAATCATCAGCTCTAGTACAGCTTTATATAACATGATATAGGCTATTCCAGAAAGATCTGCTCATCCTCCAATTGGCAATGTGGGCCATTGCAGAGAGTGAAAATAATGCTTTGTTCAGAGCAAATTAAATAGTAGGGAGAGATTAAAATAGATTGATGGTTTCTGTTTTTTATCCTCAGTTTAAGTTTTTTTGTTGTTTTTGTTTTAGTGTTAATATATTACTCAATATTTGACAAGCTCAGACCTAAGTCAAATTCAATTGATACAGTTTTCTGAGTCGTGTGTGTGTGTGTGTGGAGAGAGAGAAAGAAAGAGAGGTCTTGCCAAAGTTTTAATATATCTGAGATCCCTAGGAATTTGCATTTTAACCGATACCCTGATAAATCTGTTCCTTGCTTTAGTATATGTGCTGCCGAAGCGAGTACATGTTTCTTGTTTTAAAGTTGAGAATCACTGCTATAGATAGCCTGAAATACTAATTGAGGGTTTCTGAAATTCTTTAAGAGTTCCACCCCCAGGAGATAAACCTTTAAATTCCTATAAGAAAAAAAAAATGTTTAGGGCCTCCTACTGGTGAGGAGACAGACTCTGTGATGGCCATGGCCTTCCAGGCAATATAACTTCAATTTCATATCTGAGCACTTACTATATGTGTTCTTCTATTCATATAAATGATTTCATTCAGTCTCATTGAATTCATTCTCATGGCAATCTTTCAATGAAGACATTGGTATCCCCAGACTACAAATGTCACAGCCAGTCCCTTACACATCTCACAGCTGACTCCTCCTTTTTTTCTAAGTATTAAGCAGTTAGTACCTTTATTAATAATTTTATACAACTGATTCCTCATAAAGAGCACTGATCTTTGACAGAAAGTCCTCTTCAGGATAGAAATAGGGTGGGGATAAAATATTTGGTCATAAATTATATAGACAGCGAAAGCAAGGATGGTGATGATGATGATGGTAGTGACAGTAGTAAAAGGAGAGATTTGTTGAGCATTCTTAGGTGCTATTCATTTTTTATGCATTGCCCTATTTAATTTCACAACACTATGAGAAGAATGTTATTGTTGTTCTTATTTCACAGATGAAAAAAATAGGTGTAGAGAAGATAAATATCTTGTCGTGGATCACAGATTCAATATTTTGTTAAGCCTGGATTCCAACCAGGTTTCTTAGATGCTAGAATCCAAGTTCCTAACTAGTATATTCTATTGCTTCCCATGGCCGAAAACTTGCAGAATTTCAGTAACAGCAGACTATTGCCTCTGTCAGTATAAATCGGGTGGAAATAATTGAAAACTAAAAATCAGGATTAAATGAATGAGTGTGGGGAAAAAATACTTGAGATTCAAGTTAAGAAAAAAAAAACCTTTAGAGTAGTCCGAGAATAATTTAATGAAGTGCTTGTAGTAAAGGTAAAAAATATGCCTCTTCAATCCACATGGGTGGCAAACAACAGAACAAGGAACCCCAGGTGTGTGAATGTTTCTATTCTGATGTATGAAGTCTAAAAATTAAAATGCAGAAATGGGCATGTGCTGCATCTGAGACACGCAGCCAGTGGCCGTGTTACTGACAACACGGCCGCATGCTCAGTCCTGCAGACAGGAGACAGACAGCAGTGCTGCCTCTCCCACAGGAAGCGCTGAGGGCGTTCTGTGAAGGAACATCCCTTTCAATAGTAACACAGCTGTTTAAGACTAGAGAGTGTAATCATAATATCCTGGACCACCTGACAAGGATAATATAATAGCAGTCATTTTTTTTAATGTAGGAGATGTATAGCTGGTGTCTTTAAAAAAAAAACACAAAAATTCCTAAAGCCAAGATATTTAAGAATCATTCAATTCAGCATTCTTAAAAAAATTTCTCTGTCTAGCATTGTAACATTTAAAGGTATCACTGCCTGAGGATTTTCACTGGAAAAGTATGGGGGGGAATAAAAGATTGCCTGTCAGTTCCAAAAATTAGTATCAATTTCTATCATTTTTTATTATTTGGCTTCTTAATCTATTGAATTTTACCTAATGTGCTAAAGACTGGGACATAATGTCAATCTTTGTATATTTCTTATTTACTGTCTTTAAATGTATTTTTTATATAAATATTTTTAATGTGTGTATTATTTTTATTTTGTTATAGGCAGTAAATTCTGGTCTGTTCCAAGCTTATGACTGGGGAAACCCTTATCAGAACATGATACACTTCCACCAGGTATAGCCATAACAGTTGTCCTCAGTTGCATACTGCAAATGAACTAATAAATATAGTGTCCACTCATTAAGCACTTAATAGGTCCTGTTCAAACTATGCCCGGTATTTTATACAGATCGGATGCTATTTATTGGGTTCTTACCATGTATCATATCATTATTTTTGATCTTCACAATGACCTTGCAGTGTAAATATTATTGTCTTCATTTTTCCACAGGCTCAAGAGGTTAGGTAAATTGTCAAAATTATTTACCTAGTAAAGAACCAGAATATGACCCAGGGATTTCTGGATCTAAAGTCCATTCTTCTCCCACTGTACTTATTTCTTCTCAAAAAATAGAAAATCTCAGCACTTAAGACCATATATATATATATATAAAGATATATATTTTTTGTTTCTAGAGCATATTCTCTGATTTCTTACCCATCTCATAAAATGAGCTAACACTGTCTTATTAGTTCTTTGGAAAGCTGTTTACTACTCATTTAAAAACAACAACAATATAGGATCATTAAAGATGCACCAAACAGAAATATCACCTTTAGGAGGAAGCAGTGCTTTCTAACAAAGAATGGTATGTCAAGATATTTCTTGCCATTATCTATGAAAACTTTGGAGCAACATTTTCATATTAAAGGGAAATGTGTATATGTGTTGTTATTTTTTCCAGTTAAAAAAAAGAAATTTAATAGAGATTTTGGCTTCTTTCTGATAGACTGAGCTCATATTAAACAAGTAGTCATCAAAGATACATAGGTTTCAGAAATCAGGGATGTGGAAATTTGAACATTTAAAAAAATTTTTTTCAGTGCCACCATAATAACTACAATACTGAAGATGCATAACTTCAACTGGTGTGAAAAATCTGATTTTTCTACTCAGCTGCTATCGTTACATGTTTGTGTGCCCCCACACACAGACAGGCTATGTCAAAGTACTATTTACTCTAGTAATTAACCACTTGTCTTAGCAAGCCTATATAGCTGCTTTAGGAAAACCTTTTAAAAAGATGGCCTTACGTGCTTGGATGAGAGTTGAGTCACAGTTGTTAGCTTTAGCATTATGCTTGTGGGTTCTAGTTTTAAAAAATGGTGATTCAGTTTCAACTATGCACCTTTTGTTTAGAGCTTTGGGCATAAAAAGAAAAACACAAACAAACTGAGGGTGAACTATATACATGTTTAAAAAGCAATAAACTTAGTCACAACTGAAGGTAATAACATTATAAATTAGACAATGTAAACAGCAATGTAATCACCAATCTCTTATTACTGAGAAAGTAAAAAAAAAAAAAAAATTATTGGCCAAAAGATACCATGTACCGCTTGGATCCTAATCTCCATCTTTTTTGCTTTGCTATCTTCTTCCCCCACGCATCCCCCAGGGTATTAAATCATTGCAGTAAATGTATTCTGATTTCAGGGGCTCCTTAGACCCCACCTCCTTCCCCTTCTATCTTAAAGCTTGCTAATATTTGTTGCTGCCTCTGTGTTGTGTTGTCTTGTATTTTTCATCTCTATCTCTGCATTTAAATACTTATGCTTTGTATTATTCTTCTGGGAAAACTATAGAGTGAGGAAAAGCATGTCTCTTCTGCCATCAGTTGCAATTTGCACTTGGGGCCCTGCAGCAGGTTTTCCTGAGTGCATGTCCCTTGCATGTCCTACTGGTCAGTACCAGTCTGCACTCATGCCCTTCTCTGCCCTTCGCAATGCCTTCTCATAGCTATACCTTCTCATTTACCACTTGATCCTAAGCTCAGGTCCAGGGCCTCCTCGTATTAGAGGGTACGGTGATGTGCTTCCAATATGTAGTAATGCAAAGACTCAGGCACCAACCCCTCCACTGGCAGTAACACCTAGAACGACTAGACCAGTGTGCTCTGCCTGAATATCACCCTGCTAAGGCAACTCGACCTGCACAGTCACCAAGTCAGGTCTGCCTCGGCCACATTTCTAGTCCTCTTAGAAACCTCTCCCTGCCAAGGTCACAGCTTCCTCAGGATCTACACCTTTGTCCGTATTACCTTTTCTTATTAATCTTGATGCCAAAATTGACTATGGTATATTAATCTGCTCAGGCTGCCATAAAAAAATACTACAGACTAAGTAGCTTAAACAACAGAAATTTATTTCTTACAGTTCTGGAAGGTGGAAGCCTGAGATCAGGGTGGCAGCATAGCTGGGTTCTGGGGAGGCTTGCAGAGGGCCAGAAAGTGTCCTCACATTGCCTTTCCTTAAGTTTCTTCTCCTTCTTATAAGGCCACTGTTCCTATTAGATGTGGACCCAAACTTTATGAAATCCTTTAACCAAATTACCTCCTAAAAGTCTTTTCTCCAAATACAATCACGATGGAGGTTAGGGTTTCAACATATGAATTTGGGAGGAATACAATTCAGTCTATAGCATACGGTGATAGTTAAGACTCAGTGCCAGTAGCAGAAACCAACTTTATCTATCTATCTATCTATCTATCTATCTATCTATCTATCTATCTATCTATCTATCTATCATCTGTCTATCTATCTATCTATCTATCTATCATCTGTCTATCTATCTATCTATCTATCTATCTATCTATCTATCTATCTATCTATCATCTATCTATCTATCTATCTATCTATCTATCTATCTATCTATCTATCATCTGTCTATCTATCTATCTATCATCTGTCTATCTATCTATCTATCTATCTATCTATCATCTGTCTATCTATCAATCTATCTATCATCTGTCTATCTATCTATCTATCTATCTATCTATCTATCTATCATCTATCTATCTATCTATCATCTGTCTATCTATCTATCTATCATCTGTCTATCTATCTATCTATCTATCTATCATCTGTCTATCTATCTATCTATCTATCTATCTATCTATCTATCTATCTATCATCTGTCTATCTATCAATCTATCTATCTATCATCTGTCTATCTATCTATCTATCTATCTATCTATCTATCATCTATCTATCTATCTATCTATCTATCATCTGTCTATCTATCTATCTATCATCTGTCTATCTATCTATCTATCTATCTATCTATCTATCTATCATCTGTCTCTCTATCTATCTATCTATCTATCTATCTAACTATCTATCTATCTATCTATCTATCTATCTATCTATCATCTATCTATCTATCTATCATCTGTCTATCTATCTATCTATCTATCTATCATCTGTCTATCTATCTATCTATCTATCTACCATCTGTCTATCTATCAATCTATCTATCTATCATCTATCTATCTATCTATCTATCTATCTATCTATCATCTATCTATCTATCTATCATCTGTCTATCTATCTATCTATCTATCTATCTATCATCTGTCTATCTATCTATCTATCATCTGTCTATCTATCTATCTATCTATCTATCTATCTATCATCTGTCTATCTATCTATCTATCATCTGTCTATCTATCTATCTATCTATCATCTGTCTATCTATCTATCTATCTATCTATCTATCATCTATCTATCTATCTATCTATCTATCTATCTATCTATCTATCTATCATCTGTCTATCTATCTATCTGTCTATCATCTGTCTATCTATCTATCTATCATCTGTCTATCTATCTATCTATCATCTATCTATCTATCTATCTATCTATCTATCTATCTATCATCTGTCTATCTGTCTATCATCTGTCTATCTATCTATCTATCATCTGTCTATCTATCTATCTATCTATCTATCATCTGTCTATCTATCTATCTATCTATCTATCATCTATCTATCTATCTATCTGTCTATCATCTGTCTATCTATCTATCTATCATCTGTCTATCTCTCTATCTATCTATCTATCTATCTATCATCTGTCTATCTATCTATCTATCTATCTATCTACCATCTGTCTATCTATCTATCTATCTATCTATCTATCTATCTATCTATCATCTATCTATCTATCTATCTATCATCTGTCTATCTATCTATCTATCTATCATCTGTCTATCTATCTATCTATCTATCTATCTATCTATCTATCTATCTATCATCTATCTATCCTGCTTTACTAAACTTCACAAGAGCCAGGAACTTAAACACTGTTGTCAGGACTCTCTCCCTCTTCCTCCCTCTCTCAGTTCTGCCTGCATATGCTATTTCCATTCTTAGGCTCTCTTTTCAAGACAGTAGTAGGATGGTGACTGGATGTACCCAGCTCATATATTCTTACAACCGCAAACCCAAAGAAAAAGTCACTGTTTTTCTTAATAGTGCTGGTAAAAAATTCCAGAGAGAACATGGGCCCAGTTTTAGTCAACTCTCATAAAGCAGTATGGCCAGAGGAAGGAAGGACTAACTGGCCAGGCCTAGTCACCTTGGACCACTCTTGAACTGCGGGACTGCATTTGTTGAATCAGCACAGGAAAGGTGTTACCAGAAAGAAACGGGGAGGGAAAACTTGGCCAGGAGATCAGCACCACAGACACAATTTCTCTACAGCAGGCTGGCTTTTTAACATCATATTTGAAGTGTCTGTTTTCATGCATGGGTCTCAGTGCTCCCTGAAGAGTCTGCTCAAATGTCAGTAATTTCTCTGAATCCCGATTTCTGCATTTGAGAAGGTGTATTTATATTTATCCTATCCAATATTTTGTTTAAAAAGAACAAAGTCCCAGGCCATGCTGCTATAAAGATGATCCCCCACAGAAATAAGAGCCCCTTTTCTCTAGGATCCTTTTCTATTTTCCCAAAAGTGCAAATCAGGAATAAAATGGTTGTCTTTTAAAATTCACAATTCATTTTACTACACTAAAGTGCTTTCAAGTATTTCTAACATTTTAATGTTTGCATATCATTAAGTGTATCCTAATTGCACATTTTTAAAAATTGAAGAACTTGCTTAACAATGGATAGTTAATGTTACTTTTATAATGTGGTTTTTCCCTGAAAACTCTTTTTTTTTCTGTCTGTCTCTTTAATTGCATTTAGCTTACACCTCCATTATACAACGTTACTAAGATGGAAGTTCCAACAGCAGTGTGGAGTGGTGGTGAGGACCGTGTGGCTGACCTAAGGGACATTGAGAATTTACTCCCTAAAATTACCAGACTTATTTATTACAAATTTATTCCGTACTACAATCATGTGGACTTTTTCCTTGGACAGGATGCACCCCAGGAAATATACCAAGACCTAATTAGAATGATGGAAGAATCTTTCTAAAATTAAATACACCTTCCTTTCTCTAAGCAAGCAAGTGTTCCTATAATAATGTGGCACACATAGCCGAAGGTGACCCCTCCAATGATTTTCACCTCCTCGTGTCCATACATTTGTGTAATCCTCACTCTTTGAGTCAGGGAGGGACCTGAGTGAGACTTGCTTCCAGCCTACAAAACTGGCAAAGGTGATGGGATGTCACACCCTCGATTAGATTATGTTTATGGCAAAGGTGATGGGATGTCACTCCCTGATTTATATTATATAAGAATCCATCTTAGCACACTGGAGCAAGAGATTCTCCTTGTTGGATTGGTGAAGCAAACACATATGTTGAGGAAGCCCACACAGGAAGGGACGGTGTGTGGCTTCTAGGCCCTGCACGTGGCCTCCAGCCGATAACCTGCAAAGAGCCGGGCCTCTCAGTCCTACAGCTATAAGGAAATGAATTCTGCCTAAAACCTGAATGAGCTTGGAAGACCATTTCCCCCACTAAAGCCTCCAATTGAGAAGGAGCCTGGCCAGCACTTGGATTGCAGCCTGATGAGACCTTGAGCAGAGGAGGACTTAGCTAAGTCATGCCCTGACTACTGACCCACAGAAACAGTGAACTAATAAATTTGTGTGGTTCTCAACTGCTAAGCTCGTGGTAATTTGTTATCAGCAACAGCAAACAACTACTACTATTAATAATAATAAATTATTTTTGTTGTTATTATCATTATTTTGTCTCTTCGATAAGAAACTTGAAAAACCCTGTCCTTGTTTCCCTTTGTCTTATTTCCTTCGTTGGATGAACTTCCTTGAACATTTCTTGTTTTGTAGATATGCTAGTGATGGATTCTCTCAGTGTTTGTCTGAAAAAGTCTTTATTTTGCCTCCATTTCTTCATTTTTTAAAATTGTCTATAGGTCATTTAGCGTGAGATCTGCCCTCATAATGGATTTTTAAGTGTACAATACAACACTGTTAACTATAGACACGATGTGGTGCAGAAGACCTCTAGAACATTTTCTTCTTGCACCACTGGAACAGTATACATGTTGAACATTTCCCCATTTCCCCCTTCCCGCAGCCGCTGGCAGCCACCATTCTACTCTCTGCTTCTATGAGTTTAATTGCTTTAGATACTTCATACAAATGGAATCATGCAATATTTGCCCTTCTGTGACTGGCTTATTTCACTCAGCATAATGTCCTTTAGGTTCATCTACATTGTTGCATATGGCAGGATGTCTTTCTTTTTTATAGAATGGTATTCCATTGTGTGTGTGTGTATGTGTGTGTGTGTATGTGTGTGTGCGCGCACGCACAGAGGGTGCAAAAAAAAAGTATATACATTTTAAGAAATAAAAAAACTATTAAAATTATGCTGATGGTAACCACTTTGAGCAACTCTTGTAGTTGCAGAAGTCAAATGTGACTTGTATTCATCTTTTGTTATCAGTATTGAGTATTACAATTTTAATACAGTTTTTTCCTTTCTTAAAATGTGTATACATTTTTGGTACCCTCTATATGCATATATATCATATACACACATATACATATATATCACATATATAAATTATACACACACACACACATCTTACATTTTCCTTATCCATTTGTCCATCAATGAACATTTAGTATTGCTTCTATATCTTGGCTATTGTGACTAATGCTGAAATGAACAAGGAGTACATATGTCTTTTCAAGGTCTTGATTTCAATTATTTTGGATATATATGTATATCCAGAAATGAGATTGCTGGATCATATGGTAATTCCATTTTTTGAGGAAACTTCATGTTGTTTTCCATGGCAGTTGCACCCTTTTGTATTCCCACCAATAGTGTATAAAGTTTCCAATTTTTCCACATCCTTGTCAACACTTGTCTTTTGATTTTTTAATAATAGTCATCCTAACGGGTGTGAGGTCATATCTCACCATGATTTTGATTTCCATTTCCCTGATGATTGTGATGATTAAGAGAAAGCACACAACCCTGAGACTTCTCCCACAGGAGGGAGGGAGAAAAGTGCACGTCCATAGAAAAGGTTTGAGAGGCTCCTAGAATCTTTAGTTGGGCTGATTAGTGAAGGTATTTTGCCTTCATTTCTGAAAGATATTTTTTCTGACAATAGAATTTTAGATTGATCTGCTTCATATTTTGTTGTTATTCTTTCAGTGCTTTAAAAATGTTGTTCATTGGCTTTTGGCGTACATAATTTTTAGTAAGTATGTAATTTCTTATCTCTGTTTCTTGATACTTAAGGTACCTTTTTAAATTTGTTTTTAAATTTTCTTTTTATCAATGATTTTCAGCAATTTGATTTGGGTGATTCTTATTGTGGTTTTGTATGTATCTTACTTGGAACTCTACAGGCTTCTTGGGTCTATGGATATATAGTTTTCATCAAATTTTTGTCCATAATTTCTTTAAATATCTTCTATGCCTTTACTTTTTCTGGTTCTCTAGTTACATATGTGTTAGGTCACTTGCAATTGACTCACAAATCACAGAGTCTGTCTTTTTCTCCTGTGTTTTTCTCTGTGTGCTTCATTTGAGATTGTTTCTGTTCCTATGGCTTTACATTGACGGATTTTTTTTTTTTTGCACTGTCTAATGTGTTGTGACTATATCTGATGCATTTTTTTTTATTGTGGCTACTGTACTCGTCATCTCTAGAAATCCCATTTAGGTCTTTTTTGGGTATCTCTCCTCCTTATTTTCATGTTTTTCTTTAAGTCCTCTAACATCATAAGCATATTTTAATATCTAGCTTAACATACTTTCTGCTTATTTAATAATCTCTGTCCTTTGTGAGTTTGTTCTATAAATTGACTTTCTCCTGGTTAAGGGTTATATTTTCATGGATGCTTTAAAAATATTTATTGGACGCCAGACATTGACTGTTGCATTACTGTGTGATGAATTTTATTTTATTTTTTTAAATAGAGTTGGAAAATTTGAGGCAGTCAGTTAATTTACTTGCAGCTATGTTTGGTTGTTTTGAGGCTTTTTTAATGTCACAAGCGCAGGTCTAGCGTAATCTCTCCTCTAAGGAAGTTTTGCCCTACTACTGAGGTATGCATTTTCTGAGGTCTCTAGTGAATTCCCATGTGCTCAGAAAGGTCTCTTCCTGCTGGTTGATGGGAACTCAAATGAACCCCTATGTATACTCTAGAAATGTTTTACTTAGAGTTCTTTGGCAATTGTTTTTTCTGAAAGTCTTACTTTGTCTACTCTTGTGGAATTTTCCCCTTTGCATTGGTAGATTATTATTTAGCCATAGGCTCGGGGGATGCCTTTCCACATTCCAGGAGCTCTTTCTCTTGACTGCTGCTCTTTGTTATTCTGGCCCACAGATTTTATTTTCCTTATCCTCCCTGTATTCCAGTGTCCTACGTCAACTAAACCACTGACCTTTCTTTGGGTTCCCCTACCTTTGCTGTAATATGGAAATTGCTGGTAGGCAGAACACTAAGTTTTTCATGGGGCTCCCCGTACTTGTTTTCTTCCCGTTAGTGATCACAGTGCTTCCTGATCACCAGTGTCTGAAAACTGTTGCTTACGAATTTGGTTCCAATTTTCTAGTTTTTATGTTAAGATGACAATTCCAGACATTGCTATTTTTTCATGGTTGGAAGCAAAAAAAACCAAGATTCTTTTTAAAATTTGTATCATCCTGCTATGTGTAGCCAGTATAACTTTACATAAAGAAGGTAATTGTAAAATACTACTACTACTACTATGAAGAATACATAACTTGAAGTGTTTAAATTGTTCTATATTCCATTTAAAATCGTCTATCTTGCCATCAGTATGTTGCAGGAAACTGTGATGGAATCCAACCCTCTGACTTTAGATAGGAGTAAACACAGTCATAGAGAATTTAAGTGACTTGCCCAAGGTGTATGAGTTAGAAAGTAAAATAAGGTTAGAACTATATTTTCAGAATGCTGATCCAATGTAGTATTTCTACATTAATTTTTCCCTAAAAAAAGCTTTATTGCTTCCTCCCTAATATATTTAATTACAAGCTTTTCCACTGACCCATCTTCCCTATTACTTTTTACAGGGTGTTTTCAACATAAAATTACACTATACCAGAATTTACATTGACTCTCTGCTTTTTATTTTATTCCATCAAATCCTAACTCCTCCATCTATCCTTCAGAGTTTCCCATAATTTGATTTCACCTGCTTTTCCAGTTACATTTACCTCTGCTTTCTTAACCAGATACATATCTTTTATTCAAAAAAGATTTGTATACTTAAATGTTCCCACACATCTTTCTCAGTTTCTTTGACAGGATTTGTCCACACTGCCTTAAACTGGAGTATAATTGAAATTAAATCACAACATTGCATTTCTTAATAAATGGGATTTTCTTGTTTTTATTGCTCTATCTTAAAAATATTCTTTTTTAATTTATAAGTTATTTTCAGTAGGAGTCTCGAGGTGCACATCACCATCACTCTCATCAGTTATATCAATTTAATATTTTTAGTGTGATTTTGTACTACATGTTCAGGATTCTGAACATTGGCAGCTTCTAGAAGGGAGAAAACTGTAACATAGAATCATTTCTCTGTTCAACCATAAGCCTGCTTTGTGCAGGACTTGGGATGTTGGAGGTCTCCTTAGTGATAAGTGGTCTTTGTAATCCCTGCCAAAGAAGTATTTGAACAACTCTTCAAAGTTACAAGTCATTAATTTAGAATTTTTACCCTGCATCTCTTATATGTTAGAGGCTGGAGCGATGGTATGAAAGAAGAAAAACATGATTCCTACCCTTATGATTTATATATTGAGTTTAAACTACTGTGTTTCCCCCAAAATAAGATCTGGCAGGACCATCAGCTCTAATGCATCTTTTGGAGCAAAAATTAATATAAGACCCAGTCTCATTTTACTATAATATAAGACCGGGTCTCATATAATATTATAATATAATATAATATGATATGATATAATATAATATAATATAATATAATATAATATAATATAATATAATATAATATAATACTGGGTCTTATATTAATTTTTGCTCCAAAAGATGCATTAGAGCTGATGGTCCGGCTAGGTCATATTTTTTTGGAAACGCGGTATGATGGTGAATTTCAAACCTGTGAGGCTAGTAATTTAAATAACTAACACTATTTAGCACTTATTTTGCACTAATTAACTTACGTAGCTTTTGTTAAAGCCATAGTGTAAGTCATTTACCCTCGTCCGTATCTGTGTGATACAGGTATTGTTTATCTATTTTGTAGAAGAACACTGAGGCTCAGAAAACTTAAATACTAGCTCAGGTCAAATATTTAAGAATTAGAAGCAAATTTGAGCCTTGATTCCAGAGTTTTTCAATCCAAATCCTGTGCTTGTAACATTTCTTTGTTTTGTTTCCCAATAGGAAGCCCAGGATAGATTGTCTAGTCAGGAAAACTGCTTGTTAGAGAATTCTTAGGGCTCTATACAGTGGATAAGACCAGAAATTAGTACAGACTTAAAGTAAATAGACTAAATCAAAATCTATGTCAACAGCCTGTAAACCACACGGAGGCCCAAAGCATCTCTTACAATCGTCTGTTTAGACAGACAGAAAAACAAACAAACACCTTAGCTCTTTTAATATTGAAAAGACTTTGTGTTTCTAACTAATGAAAGACCCGAGAAAGACAATGTGAAGTACAGGAAATATATAATAAGACATAGAGTTTTTGCTTTCTCGGTAGATTACATCAAAGGTAAAGAAAAATCTTTTAAAATCTTTTATTAAGAGAAGACCAATCATCTAAGATATCATTTAACAGTGAGAAAATTAAAATCTAGTTTGTTTTTTTTAATGAATTGAAACACTTCTGTTTTTGTTTTGTTTTTTAAGATTTTATTGGGGAAGGGGAACAGGACTTTATTGGGGAACAGTGTGTACTTTCAGGACTTTCTTTTTTTTTTTTTTCCAAGTCAAGTTGTTGTCCTTTCAATCTTAGTTGTGGAGGGCACAGGTCAGCTCCAGGTCCAGTTGCCGTTGCTAGTTGCAGGGGGCTCAGCCCACCATCCTTTGCGGGAGTCGAGGAATCGACTGGTAAACTTGTGGCTGAGAGGACGCTCCAACCAACTGAGCCATCCAGGAGCTTAGCAGCAGCTCAGCTCAAAGTACCATGTTCAATTTTAGTTGCAGGGGGCGCTGCCCACCATCCCTTGCAGGACTCGAGGAATTGAACTGGCAACCTTGTGGTTGAGAGCCCAGTGGCCCATGTAGGAATCCAACCGGCAGCCTTTGGAGTTAGGGGCATGGAGCTCTAACTGCCTGAGCCACCAGGCCGGCCCTAAAATCTAGTTTTGTATCAGCACATTATTGTGCAAGTCTGGCAAGTAGTTGGTACTCAGGAAACTTTCCTAATGTTGAGTGATGCCATCAAGGGAAAACCTAAATTGTAGGTAGTGATGAAGCTCCCACCCTAAACGCTTGGGGAAATTCCTGGTAAAGTCCCTGAAGTAAAATTTACCTTCACTGTAAATAGTTCCTTGATCCTCCCCATTCTCCCTCTATTCCATCCTCACCCATTCCTCTCTACCTTCAAGCTGACAGGAACAGCTCCCTGTTTGAACTCTGTAGCACTTTATCATCCTTTTCCCTATGGGCCTAGTCTTTTCCTACTTTAAAATGCCCTGATTTCTAGTCATCTCCCAGGGAGAGACCACTTCAATACATGGACTTACTTTACCGCTCAGCAAGTCTGCAAGCAGATTCGCACATTTCTGATGCCCAATAAATGGTATCCCATTAGATTTTCCATTGGTGATTTGCAGTCTTCATGAATGAGAAAAAAAGCCTTTCTCCCTGTCTTGATGGTTCACCCTTCTACCCATGTACAGAACCAACTGCCAGAAGGGGCAGATAGGAAATCGTGCAATTCTTCAAGGGAGGCCTCATGCAGAGCTAAGCGAGGAGCAGAAACGTCCCTGAACATCCTACTTCTTCCCTAATTGTAAGCAGGGTGGTGTTCTCAGGCAATATTTCCCAAACTTTAGCCATTCACATTCTTCATTCACAACGTTTGCTATATCTGCATGCCATTTATAATACCGCTTATTTAAAAATCTCAATCAATTTGCCTATTAAAAGTCCTTATTAAAAAGGGATTAAAAGTCCCCTTTTAGAAGAAACTTTCTGTAGCTACTATAAATGGGAAGAAAAGTATTATTTGCCAAAAGTTGAAGACAACCATAAACATAATAACAAAACCCAGATAACTGATAATAAAATAGACTAGTCACAGCACTTGAGGTTTAGAACTGCCTACCTTTTGTTAAATTTGTTCTCTTAATTTGAAAGGGAGAACTAGCAATTCTAGAAACAGAAATATAAACCAAAGTTAGACTTTCTCCTTGATGCACTCAGAGGTTGAAAGATATTTAATAGGGAGGCTATAGTGGGATGAATTATGGATCCCAAAGATGTCCATGTCCTAATCCCAGAAACCTGTGGATATATTACCTTATATGACAAAAGAGAGTTTTTGCAGATGTAATTCAGTTAAGGTGATTAAGAAACTTGAGGTGGGGAGTTGATTCTGGGTTATCTGGGTGGGCCCAATGTATTGACAAGGGTCTTTATAAAAGGGCGGCAAGGTCAAAGTCAGAAAAAGGAAATACAACAATGAAGCACCCAGAAGGTGAAGTTATACTCTATAGGTCAAAGAATGTAGGCAGCCTCTAGAATCTAGAAAAGGCAAGAAAACAGATGTTCCCCCTCAAGTCTCCAGAAAGAATGCAGCCCTGCCATCAACTTGATCTTAGATTTCTAATTTTCAGAACTATGAGAGAATAAACTCATCTGATTTCAAGCCACAAAGTTTGTGGTAATTTGTTACCATGGCAATAGGAAACTAATACAGAGATTAACTCTCATGTGATTCAGTGTTATTTACTACCATGCCATGTATCAGCTAATATCTTCCATAGCCCCAGTGGTGGGTATATAGCCTACATTTGGGAAACACTGCCTAATAAACTTGAGTGGGTCATCACGGGAAATGGTAGCAGAAAGCAACTGCTGAAGAATTTAGACCCGAGGCAGTGAAGCTAGTTGCTAAGATGATGACTGATTATACGGGAAGCTCTGTGTGGTTGGTGTCCAGCTTCCTCCTCTACTTTGATCTCCATTTATACAATAGCATCCAAGCTGAGGACACACATTCCTGAATCAGCCCACCTTCAGAAAATGAACTGTGCACTGAGGTAGGTCATAGCTATGATTCTTTCTGCTCCTAAATTGCACTGCCTTTCTTTTCAATTAAAATGGGCTTGAGAATGTTCTCGTAAGTTAAATAAAAAGGTTTGTTTTGTCTTTTTTCAATTGCAAAGTAAAATCTGTTTTTTTATAGACATTTTAGAAAATAGAGAGAAGCTCTCAAAGAAAATGATAAACAATATCCTCTCCACTCAGAAAAAACTACTTGGTTAATATTTTGATAGATTTCACTCTGGTCCATTTCTATCCACGTCCATTTATAACTTTAAAAATATTCAATAAATACTGTTTAGTCCCTTTCATTTTCCCCATATATTATGAATGTTTTTGCATTACATGTAATATATGTCTATAATATATTTTTAATGACTGTTTCTGGATGAACCAAATCAAGCCGTTTCTTTCAATGGCTATTTTTGCTGTTTCCAGTTTTCCACTCTGTTCCTTAGAAATAATTTTTATTCAACACTGATGGCTTCTAGAAATAAATTTATGAATTAAGAATATTTAATTTTTTATACATATTGCCAAATTTCCCATCAGAGAGTTTACACTGAAAAAAAAATGAGCATTTTTCAAGGGATTTAATTGAAAATTTGAGTGAATAAAAGAAAAGGGAAAATAAGTGTTAGTAACTTATTTTGGGAAAGAAAGAGAAGAATCTTTTTGTTTCATATTTGATGAGCAAAAGAATATATTTGCCTTCCCCTTGACTTGACCACCGGTTGAAGAAAGAAGAAGGCAGAAAGAAGTGTTCTGAAAATGGACTAACTTCTTAAAGGGGAAAAAAGGGAGGCTAATTTTTCCTAGGGGTGTTTAGATGAACGCATAAACTCTTCTAGTGTCAGTGTTTGCAAAACGTGTAGTGGATGGACATTCCTCATTATGGCAAAATGGGAACGGTCTTTTCAGCCTTTGCCTATTTCGGAAAAGTCTCATGGTACATGCTCAGCCGACAATAGATTCGATAGTTTAATCAATAAAGACAATCACATCATGTAGCCTTAAAGGAAATTTCTGCTTTGGCTGACTACACAGATTGTTAGATGGAGAACTTCCAAATTACTCTCTTAAGTGTTGCCGTGGCAAAACCCATGGGGGCCAGAGCAGCCCAGCACCCGGCCAGGCAGCTTTGCCTAACCACGCCTGCAAACTAGAACTACTAAAGGGCATGGTCTGTTGTCAGGATTGCCTGTTGCAGGTTTCTTGTGCATTTTAACTGAAATATTAGGTATACAATTTCCAGCTTTGTTTTTAGTCTTCTCTACCTCCAGCCTACATATTGACGTTAATTCTAATAATAAGAATGGGGACACTAAATAGGAACCACACATTAAGTAGCTTCTACCGTAGGTGGCAGGCACGATGCTATGCACCTCCCACATATATTTTACTTAGGCTACACAACAATGCTACAAGGAAGGCATAATTATTAGTATCCATTTGTAGGTAAGAAAAGGAAAAATCAGAAAATTGTCCAAGGGCCTATAGCTGGTGAATGGCAGAGTTGAGCCTTTGAACCCAGGTCTGTCAGATTTTACTATTCTCTATAGTGTCTTGTAGGCGGAATTCTATGCTAGGTATCGCCTGTGGCTGAAAGCTTCACCTGGCATTTCCGGGCTCTATAAATAAACCTACACATCCTCATGGTTGCCCTTTTAATGGCCCTGGGAAAAAATTTAAAGAAACACAGTGACAGCTGGCATCTTTTATGATCCTCTATTTTTCTATCCTTCATTAGGTATATTACAGCTTTGAAAGAGCAGGAAAAAAAATGTGTTTTTTTTCTTCTGCATATTTAAGGGCATTGTTTTAAATTGTTTATAAAGTTTCTGGATATTTTGTTGGTTGTTTTGATCTATTTTGTTTGTTTGTAATAATGTGTTTAAGAATCGGCTGCATACTCCTTGTTGGAAAGATTTACCAGGCATAGCACAGACAATCAAATAAACAGTTCACGGCAGGAACACTCGGGGATAATCTTCTGGAAATAATGTCATATGTCAGCATTAGTGACAAGGTGAGGTAGGTGACCTGCTGCTATGTTCTGGAAATGGAGAGAATCCCAAAAGTAAGAATGCAAGAAAAGGAGAGGCAGTTTTTGATTAGAGACACTTAGCATTTAATTCTTTTAAACGGTTGTTGCTAGGATGTCCCCTGGATGCTAATAAAGCTATAAGAGGGCCTCTATTGATTCTATTTTCTTTCTACTCTTTATTCCTTATTGCCCCTAGTTGCCTTAGCCTCAATCATGCTGAAACTGATCTTAAACATTTGGGCAAGTTGTTTCTTTCTTCTGAGCCTGTTTTTCTTTTTTCTTTTAATTTTTCAATTAAGTTGGCATACAATATTATTAGTTTCAGGTGTACAACATAGTGATTAGCATTTATATAACTTACAATGTAATCACCCTGATAAGCCTAGTACCCACCTGACATCACACATTGTTGTTACAATATTATTGACTATATTCCCTATGCTGTACTTTACATCTCTGTGACTGTTTTTATAACTGGCAATTTGTACTTTTTAATCGCTTCCCCTTTTTCACCCACCCACCCCCAATCTGGCAACCCTCAAAATGCTCTCTGTATCAATGAGTTTGTTTCTGTTTTGTTTGTTTGTTTATTTCATTTTTTAGATTCCACGTATAAGTGAAATCATATAGTATTTGTATTTCTCTGTCTGACTTATTTCACATAGCAGAATACCCTCTAGGTTCATCCATGTTGTCGCAAATGGCAAGATTTCATTCTTTTTTATGGCCAAGTACCATTCCACTCTGTATATGTACCACATCTTCATTATCTAATCACCTATTGATGGACACTTTGGCTGTTTCCATATCTTGGCTATTGTAAATAATGCGGCAATGAACATAGGGGTGCATCTGCCTTTTCAAATTAGTGTTTTGGATTTCTCAGTTAAATATCTTCTGGGTCTGTTTTATCTGTAAAATAAACTAACTGATCTGCCAGGTCTTTGTCAACCTCAATATATTAGTCTCCTATAAACTCAATTATTTCCAAAATCAGAGTTGAACAACCATGCACCCCGGAAGGGAAATCCTGGCCAGGGAAATTGTAGTCTCTGTGACGTTTGTGCCTTTGGTGACCCCTCCCATGATTTAGTTCCCCTCTCCTCTCATAAAGATTTGTGGTGCTTCATGCTGCTCTCTGTCTGACCCTAACCCTAAATTTGAATGCACCCAAGCCTGACTTCCTCTCAAGTGCTCCAGGACTAAAATAATCCCCAGCCATTTCTCTACTATTTACATCAAAATTTTCAAAATCTGAAAGGGTGACAACGTAAGTAGATATTTTCTAATTTTTTTAAGGGGACCCAGATATAATGTCAGAGGAGAGAGAGGTTATAGAAACCATCTTGCCCAATGATTTAAAAACATTTTAGAGGTAACAAATCTTTTCCAAAAAAAAAAAGTATATATTCAACAAGACTCCAAATATGTAAAATAAATAAACAGTAGATGGTTAATACATGTTTATCATATAAAATTCAAATTTATAACTTTGACCCATTATGAAGTAAAGTGATAATGATGAAGCTACTTTGATGACCCCCAGATTAGAAATTATTACACACAACAGTGCTCTGGTTCTACCAGTTTTGACATACACATTTATTCTCTATTTTATTGCCTATACAATATGATAAAATCTGCACAGAAAAGTAGTGGAAGTCATAATTGTTGCTGAAGTACTTCATTTCTCTTCAATTATACAAGATAGCAGAGGAAGTTTTGCTCTAAGCTGCTAGCTTGATAATACAACATATACATTTGAGATTACATGTGAAATAAAGTTATTTAAATAGGTAAAATTATACTTGAAAGCAAAATTTAATTCATACTTTGGCAGACTACTTGGAGCCCTTCTACAGAAACGAGGCTTCTACAAAATGCTGCTTCAAAATTACTAATCTGGTTCCAACTGAATTTTACAGATTCCAAGACCTGGATGGGAGAAGTGACCTCCCTACAGTCACGCATCTTGCTAGCAAGGGACCCTAGACCCTCACTCCTACGCCAGCGCTCCTTCCACTTCACTTGAATGCCTTGTTAACCAATTCTTTTTTTAGGAGTAGAGTCTCAGGCTTTATGTCAAAACAAAATAAATATTTCATATTTAGGAGAAGAAATATGTTTGGGAACAAGGGAATTGACTTAGGTAGTTCCTAAATTACTTACCTACCTTCTTGGATAAATTAACCCTGCATCAGATTAATATTAGGTCTATTTATCGACATAAATTGACTCGCAAGTCTTAGGTTGTTTTAAATTCAACATTTACACTTCTCCAGCTGATTTATAACAGGTGTAAAAATTCTAAGGCCCTCTTCCTAATTCTGTTCTCAAATTTCTATAAACCTGCCCTCACTAGCCAAATTCCCTGCTCCAGAAACCGTGAACTCTAGAGTTAGGCCTCAGAAGGAGTCGTGATTTGATACTCAATCCAGGGCTATTTGATGCCCTAATTTTCCTCTTTGAGTAATGTGCACTTGAAGAAATATTCTTCCTTGGCCCACAGTCACATTTCCAGCCAGGTTTCACATCACACAAATGACAAATTGATATACAGATATCAACTATTCCCTAGGGTTAGAAGGGACCTCAGAGACACTCTGATTTCTGCTCTTCCCTTTCTTTCATCAAAATGCACTCCACGAGAGAAATGCTATGTCTAGCTGACCCTCTGATTTTTCTTTTTTCTTTCTTTTTTTTTTTTTGACTAATTCTTTCATCACAAATATCTTCCTTCATGATATGTAAGCATATATTCAATTTTCGTCAATTGATTTCAAGTTTTCTTTCTTTTTTGGCATTTGGGAAACCATTTTGATGATAAAGACAATGAATCTATTTAAAGCGAAACAATTGGGAATGCCATGATGTAAAGACTCCCAAATAACCATTTTTTTCCCTAACTGTTAAGTGTACTTAAGAAAATTATTTTGCTGTCATTGAAGCAATTTTGGAAGTTGAGGCCGTTCACTGCTGTTTTCATACCTCTGTTATCTCTGGATTTGAGTGACCTGGATGTTAAACATCTCGATAAACCATGGAAAGTTCAGTTTATCAGAGTATTTGCAAAATACCTCTATGGGCGGCATTAAGTGATTGACAGCGTTTTCCACTTGGCATCATGCAGCCCAAACCCACTTCATGCTATTCTCTAGGCTTTGCTATATTTGTTTGTTAAATGCAACCCATTTTTATGATACTTAATTGATGCTTACGGCCATGTTGAGATCAAAGAAAACTGAACCAACATACAGCATCATTAACAGTTGCAGAAATTAATAACCTGTGTGTTTTGTTTCTTCAACCCTATAGTTTCTCCTTATACATTTTTAAAACCTAAAAGAGGTTGTGATTATTATAAATCATCATTTTACTACATTTTTTTTTTTTATGCTGGTGGATACAGGGCAAACTTTAACCCTAAAAGCTCCAGGCTTATTTCACTGTCTGTGATCAAATTCCTCTCTGGGAAAGGGGCCAAGCTGAAACAATTAGCTTTACAGGGATTAGAGTTTCTCGCCCTGCAGACAGGATGTCTGTAAGGGCTGCAAGGCCCTGGCCTCCAAACCCAGCTCTTCCTCAGAGCCACTTGATTCACCTGGTAAAAATATAAATTCCTGGGCCCCAAACCTGGAGACTCTGCTTCAGTGGGTCTGGGGTGGAAATGAAATCAGCATCATCAGATGATCCCCAGTCAAGATTTTCTTGGATATGAGAGGTAAAGTCAAGTTTGAAAACTTTGTCCCTACCTGGTCTTATTAAAACCAGTGCTTTGAAGAAAATCACACAATGAGTATATGTATTCGTTGTCCAGAGGATCAAACAGTGTGTTCTACAGTTGGTGAAATTAAAATATTTCATTTGTGGAGAATAGAGAGCATCTCATAGAAATGGCAATGAGGAAAGGTCACATTTTTTCTCACCTGAAAAACAGACAGCTGTTAGTTAAATCATGATGACAAGCTCATAGGCAAAGTTTTTATCAACAGATAGAAAAAGCCAATAATTTTAAATACTGATTTTTTAAAAATGTGCATATACCTTCTCTAGGTAGGATTTGTTTTTCAGACCTATATCCATATATTGCGATGACTGAAGCCAAGATTTCTCAATCTCAGCATTCCTGACATTTGGGTTCAGTCAATTCCGTTTTGGTATCTATACTATGCGTTGTACATAGGATGTTTACCAGCATCTCTCGCCTCTGCCACTAGATGCCAGTAGCATTCCCTTAGTGGTGACAACCAAAAATGTCTCCAGACATTGCCAAAAGTCCTCTGGGATACAAAATCACTCCCTGCTGAGAAGCATGCTCGAGAAAAATCATGTAAGCTCTCTGGGGCTTCAAGATTTTGTAAAGGTGACATTCATAACAGTGTAATCAGGAAAGGCTATATAAGTGATACTGGCAAAATTAAGTCATTACTTAGAAAACAATAATCCAGACTCAATACTGAAAAGCAAAATTTAATTCGTCCAGATTTCTAAATGAAAAAATTTGTGAAAATATAGAACACATTTTTATAAACAGGAATTAAAGAAAATCTGTCAGAAAAAAGAACACCTCAGAAAACCCAGAAACCAAAAATGAAAATGTCAAGACACTTAACTTCACAAAATTTTAACACTTTTTTATGATAAATTCAATAGAAAAGATTGATGAAAGTAAGAACTCATATTTTGAAAGGATAAACAAAATAGAGAAACTTTCAGCTAGACTAAGAAAATGAGAGAGATGGCTCAAACAAAAATAAATCGTAAATGGAAGAGGAGACATTACAACTGATACCACAGAAATACAAAAAGGATTATGAGAAACTACTATGAACAATTATATTTCAACAAATTAGATAACCTAGAAGAAATGGATAAATTTCTAGAAAAATCTGATGTTAATGGAAGAGTACTGTATATTCTTGAATTTTCTAGAATTTTCTAAAGTGAATATAGGGCATGAAAATTTGTGTTTTCAGAAATTAACTCACCTAAAAAAAAGTATACCTTCTATAGTCCCAGCAACCACAATATTGCACAATTGTCGTTTTAAAATTTTGTAGGTTTCCACGTGCCTAAACATAAACATAAGTACATTCTGTTAACTTGTACATTGTTTTGCAATAATGTACATTGTTTTCAATAATGTTTAAACTATTTCCCAAAACTTCTAAGTTTTTAAATTTAACAACTTATTTTAGGTTTTTGTAACTTTATTCTACGAGTTAAATTAAACAATTTTACATTTTCTTTAAAACTAGAACCATCACATGTTGATTAACATAGCTAAGAGATATTGATTGGTGTCAAAATGAGATTTCTATATTTTCAGGCATGTCTGCGAAACTGGGAGGGCAGATAAACCACAAGGCCATTTACATGAAGGCCTGGAGTCTCCTGAAAGATAACTTGTGTTGGGAGGAGTAGGGCATGAGCTTGATCATTACGGAAGTTTTGGTCATTTGATTTGATTCTGAGAAGACCATTGACTTGGACTTTCAGACAGATTTTATGGCACAGCCCCGACTGGCTCAGGGCTTCAGTGTATAAAACCTGAAAAAATTGTTTTAGTAAAATTCAATTCAACATTGGGGAAAAGAAACACTAACTTGAGTTGCCTTTACTGGCAACTCAAACAGAGGAGACATTCTCTCCCAGTTTCAGGGTTTTTTGTTTTGTTTTGTTTTGTTTTGTTTTGTTTTGTTTTTAACTCTATATTACTGGTTTTGTTTGTTTGTTTTGTCCTGTTCATTTGTTGTAACTGTTTCCATTTTTATAGTTTTTACACACATTGCATTTATTTGTAAGTTTGCGTGATTCTCTGTTCCCTTTTTCTTAGACCGTTTTTCCTCAATCTCTCTCCCATTTGACCTGTTGCTTTTAAGTAGTTTTGATATTTAATTGATTTATAGACAGTCCACATTAAGGAGGACCCATTTCCTTAGTTTCAAGATGTTAAGGTGTTTCAGATCCTATATATTGAGATGGTTAAAAGCCATTTTAAAAGATCACACATTTCCTTGATAGAAACCTCTTTTTAAAATTCTCTCAGATAGACAATTCCAAGTTGGAGGTCACATGGGCACATTTGGGTCCCCCATCTCTCTTTATAGTACTGCTGATGCTTTCCATGGGTTATCGCCTTATTGCTAAGGCGATAAGGTCATTGTTAAAATTCTGCAATGGGGAGCACTGTACTTATTTAACATTTGTTCAAAATTTAGTTCTTTGAGTTGGATTTAGGATATTACTTTCCTGCTTCCAAAATGACAGTTGTGAGCTCATAAAGTTACTAAGAATTTGAGAGCCAAATTGTATTTCATTTTCCCTGCATTATGCTTGTACCCAGGGAGGACACAGTTTCTAAAGGCTGAAAAAAAAAGAGGGAGCTGTGGACAGTGAGAAGTAGTCTTACTACCAAAAATGTAGGATTGTTTCTGAACTAATCAGTTTATCGGCATCAATGCTTTCATTAATAAATCTGTACAGTATTCACAAGTATATTAATCCAATGTAGGAGTTGATCTTACCTGAATACGTTGGAGCAAATGTGAATAGATTTTATTGGAGCAAATGTGAGTAGATTATAATGAAATTATTAAGAATTATTTTGAATTTTAAATCCAGAAGAGCACTTTAAAAGGGACAATTCACAGAGATTGATGGAATTGTTTTTACTAGCATGTGAAGTTTCTGTCCTTGAATGGGGAAGAGGCTATAGAAGCATTACATTTTTTCCCCATGTGGTAATACTACTAAACAATTAATTAAAATACCTGAATTTTAGTTCTGGCCTTGCCACTATGAACCTAGGTAATGTTGGGCTAGTCATTTAACATGTCTTCACATTTCTAAAAATGAAAGAGCAGAATGTGATTTTCTTTCCATCTAGCTATATAGCATCTTAAAATCCTAAGATGTCAACAGTAGGCTCCAAAGTTCTTTTCTAAAATTTCATTTTGCATAACTTCAGAATGTATTCAGTGGATACTGAGGATATGGGCTCCGCAGTGTGGGACAAATGCTCTCTCTGCTTTTCTAAATTAGGTCAACTCACTCCTCCTTAGCATGCATCAGATCAACAATGGTGGGGATGTTGAAATTGGTCCAGAGAAGATCTGCAAGCTTACCTCATCACAGGTGCAGCCTGCCCGGAGTGGGTGAGGCTGAGACTGTGGGCAGATACTTTCTCACAGACTCACCATTCCTGTTCCAGCTTCGGCTCCTTCGCCAACCACATTCCAACATTCCATTCTAATGTGGCTGCTGTCAGTTCAGCTCTGAAGAGTTGATGTAAAAGTAAAGAAATATTTTACACTAAATAATATTTTTTCTTAAATTCTAACACATTCTTTACTTAAAATGACGATAATTCTATCCTCCTGGCTACTTTCGTTCACTTTGCCACACAGTTGATTGAACTGGAACATTTAGTTCATGAAAAATAACTAAGCTGCAACTCGTTTTAGTTATTGAAGACAATTTAACTGGCAGGTATCCATTAAACTAACCTTTCCGCAATTAACTAGTGAGTACAAACCAAAATAAAATATTTCATACAAGTCAATTTAGTTGAGCTAAATAGAAATGGCCTAAACTTGGAAGATTCATTTTCTTCCAGTGTTCTCAACCATTACTAAAAATAGAAAATGTCCTAAAACTTTTTGACATTTTCAATAAAAATACTTATTACTACCATGATCTTCAACCAAAGGACAGATCACCGGAGCCTTAGCACCTGACTATAGAAATTTGCAGTATTTCTTTAGACTCTGTATCTTTCTACCTATCAAAGAAGGATAAACACTAAGAAAAAAAGAAAAGATGCTCCGTATGGCCCTTATTACCTGCTAATGAAGAAAACGGGTTTTATGGGCTGCACCATATGCACATAACTCCACGTTGCATCAAATTTACACATTTACAAGCTGAAGGATTGGTGACTGCAAGTTGTGTGAGGAAGTGGGAGGAGCCAGATGGTGTTGGGACATCCTAGACAATGTTCACATTGGACTTTCTGTTCTTTCATCTCTGTCAACCAAGCTTATTGAATTTGCTCCAGAATTTGGGGAAAGAATTACCTGAATTGTTAAACCTACAGATCTGTCTGACTTTAGAATTAGTTGTTATATCACCAGGAAAACATAAATGCAGATGTTGGACCATGCCAAAAATCTTGTCAAGAGAGTGGATTGTTTCACACAGAACTGAGATGTGGCTTCTGATTCTGGTGGCGTATTTGTTCCAGAGAAATGTGAATTCAGGACGTATGCCAACTAAAGATGTGGACCCAGAAGCATTCATGAATATTGTAAGTTGGGATTTTTCATAATGTTTTGGGGGAGAAGAAGTGCCTTACATGTTAATGTTTGTATCTGTGTATTATCTGCATTATATTTATATATGGTGGTAATTTTTGCTATTAGAGCATAGTAATAAATTAGCATATTGTGAATGGAAAATGCGAAACTGATAAATTGGGTGTGAGTAAACTGGGTTTTCCTCCAACAAATTCAGTCAGGCTAATCACTTAATCCCTTTGGGATTCAAACACAATTTAACTTTTTCTTGAATTTTTTTATTTATCCTATGAACAGAGACATCATTGAAGTATCTTGGGTCAAGCCCAGACCCTCAATTATTTCCATTTTATTTCCATCCTCAATTATTTCCTGTGCTTTGATTCTTTTTCTACTTTCTCCCATATTACAAAGGTGTTAGCCCTCACTTATTATTAGGACACTCACTTCTAGTAGCATCCTGCATCATTCTAATCTATTCTTGTTATCCTATTTTGTACTGGTCACTTTGTTGACTGGCAGTAAAAGGACACTAATGAATGCTAGAGAGAGCTTCCGGTGAGTGAAATTCATGAATGATGTGATATCTCTTTAGGTATCCCAGAGGATTTTTTTTTTTTTGGCTTACTTTAAAATTCTTAGTTGAGTTTTAATGTCCACCGTATACTAACACTTATCCAACAGCAGAATTGTAATGAAAACTAATTTCATTTCATCTTCACTGTCCTATACAATAGGTAGGATAATCCCCATTTTTCAAATGAAGGAGCTGGGATTGGTTAAACAAGTTAAATTAGGCCACATCACTGGTAGGTGGTGGTGCTACAATTTATAAGCAGGCCTGTCTGAACACATAAGTGTAACCACTATGCAGTACCTCCTCCCCGGTGAGTGAGACTGTGTGTAGTGTTCATGATCCATAGATTTGTCACAGATTTAACATGCCTTCCTTTATACAGATTTAAGACCCTTTTCACAGTAGCCTCCTTTGAATGGATTCTAAAACTCTGACAAGCCATAGAAATAGTTTGAATCTTCATCATGCCAACTATCAGGTTTCATTTGATTATCCCAAAGAGTGACTGTCTTTTGATGGTTTATCCAGTTTATCAGCACATTGGCGCAGATCCTCAGGAACCATCCTCTGGCCCTGAGAAGTTCCCACACAAATTCCTCTGGGTTACTGGGTGGAGGGAATCTCTTCAGCTGTAGGCAGAGCCAACCTCCCTGGGCCTCACCCACTGGATGTGCCCAGCACCTACATACGCTTGACGCATCAGGAGCCTTAAAATTAAAATCCTTTGAATTGGATTCTAGCATTGACCTGTTATGCATGGAGAGATGAAGTAAAATAGAAAATTCACATGATTACTGGTATAAATTAAATGATATAGAATAAAAATGGTTCAGAGTGTGAATGGGCCTGCTTCTATATGCTGATTTAGATGGGTATAATCTGCTCTATATTTTGGTATACAGTTGGCTTCATTTATGTATTTTTCTAGTAAGTGTTAATTGAACACATATTAGGCCCCTGATACTGTGCTATGCACTAAGGTTACAGAGAGATCTAAGAATATCAAAAGTCTGACTTCATGGAGCTTACAGTCCAGCAGGAAAGATAGACACTCAATTACTAATTATAAGAACAGTGAAATCAAAGAAGAAAACATGAAATAGGAGGACCTGATCCAGGAAATTTAGGAAAGTTTTTCTGAAGAAAGGTTTCTTAACCTGAAGTCTGAAAGATGAAGAGGAATTACTTGAAAGGGTGGGGTGGTTTTTAATTATAGTCTTAGCTAATCCTCCTTCAGTACCTACTATATGCCAAGTAACCCAGTTAGTATTACATGTGCATTATCTTTTTACATTCTTTGCACTAATTTTGTGGAGTACGAACCATTGGTATACCTAACATACAAATGAATAAACTGAGCAATAAGGACAGGTTAAGTAAATTTCCCCAAATCGCATAGCTAGTTTGTGTATTAGTGTTAGAGGCAGGATTAAAACTCAAGCAGTGAGACCCTAGGGCCTTTCTCTTGACTACTATGCCCTTTTGCCCTGTATACTACACTGGGCGTTTGGCACCTGGCTTTCTCCTCTTTTGTTCCTTTTAAAGCAACTGATAGAAATAATCCCCTCCTTCTTTAAGTGATGACAATGGGCAAGAACAGTAAGCCTACTTAGGAGATCTCTGCAGCTTCATATTTTACAGACTTCCTACATGTAGCAACTGCATAAAATAAGGATCCTTAACCAGGGCTCTATATACAGGCAACAAGAAACCCGAAACCCCTCAAATTCACTGAGGGAGGCTTGACCTAAAAATGTTAAGAACTACTTCTCTTGATGAGTCCGTGTTTTTAAAGCTGAAAAGAAATTTAGGGAATGCATGGTCCAGGGGTTCTCCTAAGACAAGCGCCCCATTGGTTGCATTAGAATTACCCGATTCCTAACTCAAAGACAGCCCAGGAACCTGTATGTTTCAATGCCCCAGATGATTCTGATGCACACCCAGGGTTGGAATCAGGGTTGTGGTCCAGTGGTTCCCAAACATTAGAATGCATCAGAATTGCCTAAGGAGCCTGTTAAAGCACAGATTGCTAGTCCTCATCCTCAGTAGGTTTGGGTAGAAACTGATAATTTGTGTCTCTAACAAGTGTCCAAGTAATACTGATGATTTTAGTCCAGGGTCCACACTTAGGAGACCATCCTTTTAGTCCAGTCTCCACATTAAAGGTAAAGAAAATGAGAACTGCGAAGAACTGACTGATTTTTCTAAGATAACATGATTAGCTAGAGAAAAGCAAGGAATTTCTTGTCTATGTCTTCCAGCATCAAGGCGTCTACTTTTTAACCGTTGGATCATTGAGGATATAGCCATACAGAACTTAACTCAAAAGAAATTGTGCTTTTTCCATAGAGTGAAATCATCCAACATAAAGGCTATCCCTGTGAGGAGTATGAAGTCACAACAGAAGATGGGTATATCCTTTCTGTTAACAGAATTCCTGAAGGCCTAGTGCAATTTGAAAACACAGGTATGCTGTACACTCTGTCACCCCAACATGGCAGTCTTCCCTACAGTAATGACTTCCTTGTGGTTTGAGCGTGTCAAAGAGAGTCTGGGTTCTTAGTATAGACTGGGGCCAATTGTTCAGGCCGAAAGATGGCTTCAGTTGCCCCCATAATACCCATTACCACCCCCTATCCCCAATGATCTCAAATAAGCATAGTGTTTATTTTCAAAAAAGGTCTTCAAGAAAAGTCCATTTCTTGACTTTCTCTAGCACTTTACCCATTCCCTAAACCCCTCCTATATAGATATCTAGAATATCCCACTAATGATCTCTCGAACAGACTGTACCAATCCCTGCTCATGAAGAATGCAAACTCCAATATGGTACCTGGTACTCACCCCTGAACACTCTATTTTCCCCATCCAAATTGCACTTTAAATATTTAAAGTGTTGGCCAGATTTTCACTAAATATTTAAGATGTTGCCCAGATTCTTTTTAAGAATCAGGCACTATATGTATGTTTTAATTTTTTTACTACGTTTCCGTAGTTTGTATAATCCCTTCTTTTTGCATATGGGATTTTCAGCTATTGCTGGCTTTCCAAAAATTCACTTTCATTACTCATTAAATTGTGCCTATCCATCATCTCTCTATGGTTCTTCTATTCCTTTTAATACTTTAGCTCTATGTTTATAGCAGTAGCCATGTTATCTGTCAGGAGTACAGATAGTATAATTCCTTATTAAGTTCCGTCTATATGCCAGGTACAATACTAAGTGCTTTATTTGCGTTAGTCTCATTTAACTTTCACAATAATCCTAAGAACTACCACGCACAGAGGTTAAATAACTTGCCCAAAAAGTCTACGACTACTTGATAGTATGTTGCAAAAGCAGCTCTCAAATCAAGATGTCTGACACCACAGCCCATATTGTTAACTAGGACCAGAAAATACTGGGGAAATGCCACTGGCCTTTGGTGTAAAGAAGCTTCAGGAGCCTGTTTTATTCCAATTACATTACACTTGTGCAGTTTTTTGCAAACCAGCTTTTTTTTTTTTTTTTAACACCAGCTGCACAGCTGTACATATGTGTTGAGTATACCCCGTCCTCAGTGACTTTGAACTTCAGAGTTCTCCCTCTGGACCTCTATTTCATCAGATATCTACACAGTTTGTCCTGGCCCTCCTTTCGCCTTCTTTCCCAGACCATCCTATTCAAAATAGCAACCCTTTGTCACCTATTGAGATCTAGCCCCTTCTTCTCCTGCTTAATTTTTCTTATAGTACTTAACGCCCCTGGTATGTAGATACTTGCTTGTTTATGTATCCTCAGCCTCACCACAATATCAACTGAGTGGGAGCAGGGACGTTGTTTTGTTCAAGGCTAGCGCCAGTGCCTAAAACAGTGCCAACCATATTGTAGATGCCAATACATACATGTGGAATGAATACATTAATTTTATACAAATGAAATGAATAGGTTGGAGACAGAGAACTTTTCACTAAGCCCCACAAATTCTAGAGGGTAATCAATCAAGGCATGGATCTGCCAAGTAATCAAGTGACTGTAGCGTTTCCTAGGGTCAGGGGAGACCCCTGCAGCTCCGATTCGTGGGCGTTTGTTTTCTCATCCCGGGTTTATTTACATTGTCCACTCACTGCCCAGGAGTTTGCAGTTCCAGGTGGCAGTCGGTGCAGAATACTCCCCTCTAGTGCCTGAGGTTGTTCCTGCAGCTCCCATTGGCCTCTTCCAGGAGGAAATACCCCAGCTCTGAAGGAAAATAAAATTTCTCAACATCTTTTCAAAAAGAGAGCCAATGAAAACGACTGAACGATATCTATAAGCTTGTGACAAAAGCCTTTTAAAAATCTTCCTCAGATAATCATTGTTCGCTTCAAGTATTTACATCGAGAGAGAAAATAGGCTGGGCCATCCTCAAAAATGACAGGTTTTTAAAGAGTAGCTCTGACACATTCACCTGTTGGCTCTAATGTAAATGAAAGTCCATGACTCTAAGGGATACTTGAAATGATACCAATCACGTATAAGCCAGTTCTCTCACTAGGTGAACCACAAGGACAAACTACTGCTAAAAGGGCCAAGCTGGCCCCAGCCATGGAAACGGCCGTAGGACTCCAAAAGGGGAGCATTGATCCACCTTGGTTTGATCACATAGTATTGAGGTCACCTCCTTGGGGGTTAAGAGGATGAACTCAATGACCAGACATAAGGAACATATAAAATAACTCAGTTCCATTCTCCCTGTCCTTCATTAGCAGCCCTCACGTTTTCTCACCAGAGGGGTAGAATGAGGCAAATGGAATTCATAAAGATTGCCCAGATGCTGGATGAGTTTGCTGTAGAAAGACCTCAGTGTTATAGGGAGATTGCATATGGACTCAGTTCACGGAATAACAGGATCTACCATCTTCTAAGCACGTAGGCAGCATACTGAGTGCTTAATTAACCCTCAAAACCCTGCGAGGCAGGCGATTATACCCTTGTGTTGTTAATGAGGGCATTGAAGCTGCCTTTGAAAATTACAGCACTAATAACAGCAGCAATAAAGCTTCTCTTTACTGCAGGCTTCCACTAAGCCAGGTACTGTGATGCGGACTTCATGTTCCTGATCTGATCTAATTCTCATGTTTCTCCTCCTCAAGTTACAGCATTTTATTACTCTTTCAGTGTTACTTGCTAATGTAAAAAATGATGTTCATCTTAATTTATTTAACGTTAGAATTCCTAAAAAATTTAATCCTTCTTTATTCCCTACTGATGTTTTTTATAAATTTTATTTTAATATAATTTCAAATTTACAGAAAGTTTCCAAGAATCGTACAAGGAAAAAAACCAACATATACCCTTTACCCTAATTCACCAGTTGTGAATTACCATTTGCCCCCATTTACTCTCTCTCTCTCTCTCTCTCTCTCATATTATTTTGTCAAAAATCTTTGACAGTAAGTTTGAGACATCATGCCTATTAATCCCTAAATACTTCAGTATGTATTTCCTAATGTCAAGGAGGAAAAAACGACTTTTTTCCCCTACTCATTTTAGGTTCTCCAACTGGTGCCCTGTAAATTAGACTAACAAAAGACAGATTAAGAAGAGAAAAACAAGCAGAGGTTTATTAGCAGGGGCATCACACATACACATAGGAGCACTCAGAGAGGAGTAACTGAAAATGTTTAGATTTGGGGGTCTATATGCGTAACTTAGCAGGGAAAAGAGAGTTCAAAAAAGAGCACTTACAGAAAAGCAAATGACTTTTTGAAAAGACAAATGGCCCTTAGGAAAATAGAGGGAGATATGATAGTTTCTGACAAGGTCTGTCTGTTTGTGGTGCCAACATCTCGTATCCAAGAAGAGAAGATTACAGTTGCTTCCAGGGAATTTAGGACAATTGAGTTCTTTTGGGAGGTTCTGCTTTTAGGCAGACAAGGGATTTCAGGAACTCAAATGCCTTCAGCACGAAATAATTCTTATGCCAAAGTGACATATTTGGAGGGGGTGGGGACAATATCCTGATATCCTTTACTGAGAAGAAGGATATTCTATAATCAATACATTTATCAAAATTACGAAACTAACACTGATTGATATTAATATCTAACCCATAGTCCACATTCAAATTTTGTCAATTGTGCCCAAGTGCTTTATAGCTTTTAAAATCCTGGTCAATATAATCTAATCCATGGTCATATACCATATTTGGTTGTCATGTCTCTTTGTCTCTTTTCTAAATTGAAAAAATTCTTCAGTTTTCTTTGTCTTTTTTGACCATGACATTTTTGAAAAGTTTTGAACAGTTATTTTATACAATGCCCTTCCATATGGTTTGTCTGATGTTTCTTCATGATGAGATTCAGGTTATATATTTTGGAAGGAATACCACAGAAATGAAGTTGTGTCTTACCCAGTGCATTATACTATTAAGCACATGATGATGGCTTGTTTTAGAATTGGCAATATCAGCTTTATTTTTCCCCAACTTTACTGATGTATAATTGACAAAATTATGTATAAAGTGTGCAATATGATGATTTGATATATGTATACCTTGTGCAGTAATTACCACATTCAGGTTAATTAATACATCCATCACCTCACATAGTTACTGTGTGTGTGTGTGTGTATGTGTGTGTGCGCGCGCACACGAGACAGAGAGAGAAAGAGAGAGAGAGAGAATGCTTTCAGCAAATTCCAAGTATACAATACAATATTATTTGCTATAGTCACCATTAGATCTCCAGAACTTACTCATCTTATAACTGAAGACTTGTACCCTTGGACCAGCAAGCATCTCCCTATTTTCCCTACACATCAGCTCCTGGTAACCACTATTCTAATCTCTGTTTCTATGAGTTCAACTTTGGATGTACCGATTTACTTTCCCACTCACAGTATACAAGGGTTCCCTTTATTCTGTATCCTCCCCAACACTGGCTATCCCTTCTTTTTGATAAAAGTCATTCTAACAAGTGTGTGAGGTGATTTCTCGTTGTGGTTTTGATTTGCGTTTCCCTGATGATTAGCTCATGTACCAATTGGCCATCTGTATGTTTTTTTCTTTGGCAAAATGTCCATCCATTCAGATCCTTTGCCCTTTTTTAAATTGGACGATGTAAATTGGATGTGAGTTGTATGAGTGCCTTGTATATTTTGAATATTAACCCCTTATCAGAAATATAGTTTGCAAACATTTTCTCCCATTCCACAGGTAGCCTTTTCACTCTGTTGACTGTTTCATTTGTTGTACAGAAGCTTTTTAGTTTGATGTAGTCCCACATGTCTATTTTTGTTTTTGTTGCATGTGCTTTTGGTGTCATATCCAAAAAATCATTGCCAAGACCAATGTCAAGGAGCTTTTTCACTATGTTTTCTTCTAGGTTTTACATTTAAGCTTTTAATCCATTATGAGTTAATTTTTGTGGGTGGTATAAATTAGGGGTTCAGTTCCATTTGGTGATATTTGCTTTGATCGCTTTTTTGAGATAGCATCTGCCAAGTTTTTCTGTTGTAAGGTTAGTATTCTTTCCTTTGTAATTAATAAATATTTGTGAGGAGGCACTTTCAGGATATGTAAATATCCTGTATCTCTTCAAACTTTTACCCACTAATTTTAGCATCGATTGATGATTTTATAATGCCATCAATCTTTCTGTATTTATTAATTGGCATTATATTGTAAATAAGAGCTTTTCCTTCTCCCCTAATTGCTTGTTTGTTTATTTTTATTGATATCAATATTGACTCATGCATTCTTAATTTATTCATTGGTATATAAGTTATTACTGTCATTATTTATTTTGATGCTCAAATTTTCCCATATTTGAACAGTGGGAGATACTTCAAGCTGACTTGGGGTCCTTTTGACATATTTATTGTATACATATTTATGTGTGTAAATATGTATATTAATATTATAATTCAATAATTATATATATAGCATTTATATAATTATTGGTATTATAACATTAACATATACACATAGTCATATATTTATGTTGTATTATATAGTAATATATTGTATTATATATTATAGACATACTATAATAATATAGTTTCTTATTCTTATTAAAATATATAATAGTTCTTATTATATGTAATTATCTTACTCATTACATTATACTATCTCCTGGGGTGCCCAGACAAATGTAGCAATAATAATAACTACACAAAAACAACAATGAAATAAGAATTTTGATTATTTCTCTTTGCCAGGTTTGTGCTACCTGCTGCTCCTTGTGCACTATTTCATTTAACATAAGAAAAGTTCTATTTTTCTGATGCAGAAATCAAGACACAGAAAAGTTAAGTAACTGACCAAGATCAAACTAGCAAGCAGCTGAATCAACAATTGAACGCAAATTTGTCTAGCTTGAAAGCCTTTGCACATTAGGAGCTAACAAGAAAGGTGGATATTACTTCCCACAGTTGAAATACTCTTTTGTAGGTTCCAGGCCTGTGGTGTTACTGCAGCACGGGCTGCTTGGAGATGCCAGCAACTGGATTTCCAACCTGCCCAACAATAGCCTGGGATTCATTCTGGCAGATGCTGGTTTCGACGTGTGGATGGGGAACAGCAGGGGAAACACGTGGTCTCAGAAACACAAGACCCTCTCCGTAGACCAAGATGAGTTCTGGGCTTTCAGGTACATGAAAAGATTTCGAGTGGAGGTGGACATGGATGTCTTTGGAAGCACTGGGTAAATAATTATGGCTTCTGGTATTTGGGTGATTTACTTTGATTGGCTCATCAGTATCCTAATATGGTATCCCCCGATTATCTTAATTGACTAGTGATTCTTTTGAGGAAGTAGTGGGGAAAATTGAGTTTCCCAGATAGATGGTTGGGTCTGGTGAATGGGGTGAGACCGGTGGTTGGTGTCAGGTGATCAAGACTGGAATGAGAGAAGCGTACATCAACTTCCTTCTAAGATGGATATCCTGGGACCAACTCTTCTGTGAGTTATGACAACGACTACTACCCCCAGGAGGAGATGAGACCAAGCAACACTAAAGATTTTAAAGAAACTAGTAAGCCTTAGGGACTATCAATTTGACTAATATACCTCTCACACTCTTACAAAATATTTTTATTTAAATTACCTGTTGACATTCAACCTGCTCTTTATCCCTTTCATCATAGAAGGGTCCCTGTAGTAGCTTTGATATTTTTCATGTAAATGAGTCTGCATGACCTTGTTCTGTTCTGCTGAGAGAATAACGGGACACCTCGGCTAGGAGGTGGATCATGTGCTCAGTAAACATTCACTGAAGATGATTAGCCCTCTGTGATAACATCTGAATGAAACAGCAGTTTGCTAACAGTCTGTGACCCCAGAGAAAGTCATTTGAAACAAGTCCATTCTGAGTGTTGGGAGGGGCACGTTAACAAACTGTTGGGGATGATAAGTCAAGGGCTTGTTTGTAAAACCCGGGGGGCTGTTTTTGTTTATTTCTGATTATGACTTTTCATATAACTTTGTCTTTTCCCCTTGTAGTTTTGATGAGATGGCTAGGTTTGACCTTCCTGCAGTCATAAACTTTATTTTGCAGAAAACGGGCCAGGAAAAGATCTATTATGTCGGCTATTCACAGGGCACCACCATGGGTAGGTTCAAAGGAAAGCAGGTTTGTATACTTAGAAGAAATGTGAGCATGTGGTGTGCAGCTATGCCTGGAATCACTCATCTCACCCTTCACTCATTTTCTTCAGTGACTCTAAGGGTCATAGGAGATGGAAATGGGATTGAGGGAGGCCTCTGGTATGGTAGGTAGAACAGAGGCTTTGGAGTTAGACAGACTGGGGATTTAAATAGTGGCCCTGCCACCTCTTAGGTAAATGTCATTGAGCAAATGACACTGCTGTGAGAGCAGCTCCTGGCACATAGTATGCACTCAATAAAGGCATTGAATGAATGAAATCCTGAGTTCAGTGTCTAGCACATAATAAGCAAGCAATAAACAGTAAGCGCTGGCATCACACTATAAATAGAACTGATGGGGAGTTTACTCAAATCTCTTTTTTCCCCTTCTAATGCCAGTGTCCGCAATTATGTGCTGGTGCCCTTTTGCTTTTGATGAATTTATGAGAAACCTTAACTCATGGCCCCTGAAGGATACAGATCACCTACCTGGGAAGATGGAAGCAAAGACTGGCTATTCTGGACCTCTCTCAGACCAAAGTCAACAGGAGAAATGTGCTTGGTTTAGATTAGGCTGAAGGAAGATCAGGAGAGGCACAGTGTGTGCCATGAGGAGAAGGCTCTGTAGAGGGAGCTGAGAAGAGCTCTTTACCTTCACCCTGAGCCAAACTCAAAGTTGAAGTCCAGGGTGAGGGATTCTAAGGAGACAGGTAACTCAGGGTACAAGTTCAGTTGGTTCATTTTTAATTGATGCTCTCTAGTGAATAAAAAGTGTTTGATTTTCACATTTTCCTTTCTGGGTTTTTCAGTAACATTAACTGATTCCAGTGATGCTATGTCTCACCCTGCACTTCATACAAAGAAAGATTAAGTGTTATGCTTGCTCCAACTCTACTATCCAAAGGCCTTAAAAATTTTTTTTTCTCTATACTCAAATTGCTCAACTTGACATGAAGACACGGGTGCTAATGATGAAGTTAAATGCTATTTTGAGAAAAAAGAGGGGACAAGAAAGCATAGGATTATTCTATTAGTCAATCATGGAGCTATTAATGTGGAGAACTTGAATTTGCTTTGCATAAAGAGAAGTATTGCTGGGAGAAGTCATCTAGAGTTCTTACATCTTGCTATTTGAGGGGGGATATATAGTCAGAATTAAGCTGGAATATAGTAATGTATTTTAATGTATTTTCAACCCAGTCTGACTGAAGGTATAGTTGAGAGAGCAAGAGCTACTACCTGGTCACTGTTGTGCTTGCCTTTGCATGTAGCTGGCAAACCTAATCACAAGGAGAGAAAAGAAGGGAAGGAATCAGTCTTATTTAATACTTACCTTCTCGGAACTAGACAGAAGTCATGTGATTCCAAATGTTTTTGTTTTTGTTTTTGTTTTCCCAGCCTCCCTCCTCCCAACCTGCCTCTATCATCCTAAACAGAGAGAATACAAGCTCTTTTGAAATAGACACATAGTATTTAAAATATAATGACCATGTCCTTGCTTTATACAATAGACTTTTTCCTCCCAAAAGTTCCACAGAGATTGTCTCTGTACAGTGCTAATTCAGGGAATTTGACCCTATTTTATAGGGATTGAAACTAAGGCACGGACTGACTTAACCAGCATCCCATACCTAGCCTAAGGTAAAAGTAAGAGTTGGAATCCAGTTCATTAGATAACTTGTCTAGATAATGTTATAGTTTGGGTTCCAAAAAAATTAGGGATCGAGGAAAATCAGCAAGACCCTGCTACCTCAATACCCATTATGTTACAGAACATGGTTATTATCAATAAACAAGGCAATTTCTCTTGTTCTCATTTTTTTTAACTGTAGAGATTTATTAAAAACACCTCATAAGAATTTGAAAATTAAATGAGGTGAAAACCATGAAGTCTCCAACAAAGCGTCTAGCATATAGTTACCTGTCTGTCTGTCTCTGTCTCTCTATTATCTATCTATCTATCTTATATATTTATATATGTATTCTCAAAGTTCATATTTTCATATTATTGGACTCAATAATTTAATTCAACAATTCAATGAAAACCTACTACTGGATATCAAATAAGCTAGAGGTCAGAGGGAACACAAAGGAGTTTTTACTGCTGTTGTTTTTCCCTCATCTCAAAGAGCTTAAAATTTCATGAGAGAGTTAAGACTCAATCACATGTAATTACTAAAATATCTTGACAAAAGTAAAATATATGTTTTATGAGTTCTAGGGTATTCAGTATCCACACTGACATATTTCTTCTCTTGCAGGCTTTATTGCATTTTCCACCATGCCAGAGCTGGCTCAGAAAATAAAAATGTATTTTGCCTTAGCACCCATAGCTACTGTTAAACATGCGAAAAGCCCTGGGACCAAATTTTTGTTGCTGCCAGATATGATGATCAAGGTATGTGATTCCTCAGAAAATGCCTTGTCTATGTACAAGAGTCTTCCAGCCCAATATGCTAAAATGTACACTTTTCAATTAGAGTCACTTCTTTTTGACTGTAATGTAATCGCTACTATTTTGTTTCATATTTTTACAGGGATTGTTTGGCAGGAAAGAATTTCTGTACCAGACCAGATTTCTCCGCCAGTTTTATATTTACCTTTGTGGCCAGATAATTATTGATCAGATTTGCAGCAATATCATTTTACTTCTGGGAGGATTTAACACAAACAACATGAATATGGTAAGTGGGAGCCTAGAAAATTCTCAGTTTTCCGAAGCAAAGCTAGGAGTTATTAGTCTCACTCCTTGAGAATGAGCTATTGCCGGTGAAAACTTAGAGAAACCTCATCCTAGTAATTCAGTTTTCTCTGGGTCACACTAATATGCAGGGACTGCTTTAACATGGGCTGAGACCAGGTTAACGTAACGGCACTGCTAGATATTAACTTCAGAGGTTACAGATGGAAGAGATCTGAAAGCAGCTTTATCCAGTGAATCAACAGATGGGGGGAAAAAAGTGATTAGGACCCAGTAGTCAAAGGAGATAACTTCCATGCGTCATCCACCTCTTCTTTCTTCTTGGCTCCTTCTGGTGTGTAGTTGAAGTCCTTTGGTAGGATGTCTGGGAGTTTCAGTTTGGCTTAGGCATAGCTACTCGTTGGTGGGTGTCACAGTGTGGGATCCCAGGAAGCATGCTCTGAGATGGAAATTAGTAGGCAGAGTAATTTTGGGTCGTGCCCTTGGAATAACACCTAGAGAAGGGAAGAAACAGGATCGGGTAGACGAAAAGTCAAGCTGCGATGCAGTCTCAATAGGAGCCTCAGTTGATCCTACAGAAATCTGTGAAGACAGGATGACCCTTCAGAGCTGTCCTAAGTTAGAGTGAGAGGACTGGGTCTTTATATCCCCACCCAACCAGTCATTTAATGCAGATGGGTAACACACATTTAATGCAGTAATGGGTGACCCACGGGGCAAAGCAGTTCTATACACCTGGGACAATCCCCCCAAAACGTCCTACAGTAGAGGGCTGTCTGCCAGCAGCATTCCCAGAAGCTGGAGGAATACATCTGTATTTCCAAGAGATTCTTTCTCTTTTCTTATATTATTATATTATTAATAATATATATCATTAATTATATTATCAATATAATTAATAGCTGCCATTCGATGAGCATTTATTATGTGCCATTCTAAGTCATTCCCTGTAAGAATCCTATGTGATGGGTATTAGCAATATCCCAACTACACAGATTAGTATCCTGAGATTTAGTGGATTAAATAACTCTCTTAAATCCACCAAAAAATTCAACGGCAGATCTAGGATTTGAAAACAGGCCAATCTAGAGCCGCCATCCTTAATGACTCTAGTAAAGTTTTTTTGTTTGTTTGTTTGTTTTTTTTTTTTTTTTTAGAGGTCAGATCTCTAATGAGAAGCTATTCTCAGATGAAAAATGTAGGTTCCAGAAACACGTTCAGTAGCATTTTTTACTTATGTGCATGTGTGTGTTTTTGTTTCATGGATAATTGTTGATAATTTAATGATGTTCCCATTTCTTAGTCTGACACTCTGGAGATTTGGTCTTGACAAGGTGCATGTCTTATGAGTTTTTCCATGTCCCACAATCATGCTTTGTTACAGAGCCGAGCAAATGTGTATGTCGCTCATACTCCTGCCGGAACATCTGTGCAAAATATCCTACACTGGAGCCAGGTAAGAAATGTTGAATTTGTAGTTTTCCCTAAGTAAAGGTCTTTGCGCATTTTGCTGAAATAGCCACAGGATGTCCTTTTGACAGTCTGGCGTCATTTCACATTTATTCCAAGATGAAATGTGATCTAGAACATTGAAACTTTTCAAAAGGGGGGGGCAGTATTGGCCCACGGACCTCTTTAGTGGACCTTAAAAGTGTGAATTCAGATGGGCCCAGTGAGACCTTTCTCTGTCTCTAGCCACCTCAAACTGGGGCTGGAGGAAATCATTTTTGGCTCCTCCAACAGCATGGTCAAGTAGTAACAAACATGCTAAGGCAGGACTTAATTACCCAAAGGGGTTTCACAGGAGTCCTTTGTGCTACAGACTATACCTGCAACACAAGAGGGAAAGTGATTACCAGCCACATGAAGTAGAGGCAGATCCGGGGTAAGACATTCAGATTGATTCAAGGACAATGTGAATGCTAATTATTATTTCTCACATATGAAGAAACATGGAACCTAATAACAGTGCTCATTGTAGATGACACCAAAGAGTGACCCCGAATGGCGGTGGAAGTAGGGGTGGAGATCAGGACAGAGCTAGAGCATAACTAACCTTAGATTCTCATCTATTAAAAATACCATTTTGTCCCTTATCCCCAGCCCCCCTCCCATCTAGCAACACTCAGTTTTTCCTCTATGTCTCTGAGACTGTTTCTGGGATATGAAAGTCAATTTGGGGAATGTTATCAATGTTGTAAAGATTTTATAGGGTATCCGATGGACACTTGTCTCGTTAGGGAGACCACCTCAGGGATGATGTAGATGCCTGATCACTGCACTGTACACCTGAAGCTGAAGCTGAACAATAATGAATGTCAACTACAATTATATATATATGGTTACAAGAAGCGGAGTACAGCATTAGGAGTACAGACAGTGGAAATGAAATGGCTGCGTGTGATGTCAGGGGGATAGTGGATGGGGGAGGGGGGTTTACACAGTGTGAGGGATAGAAATGATAAATGTCTAACTATTACATTGTTTTGTGCACCTGAAACTAATTTTTAAAATGTTAAAGAAAACATGTTGTCAAAAAAACAAATAGAAACTCTTAACTCAAGCAGAAAGTTTTAAGAATAGTAATGACATCTATAAAGAATAAACGTTGGTCCTATCTGTTTTTATAACAATATAGAGCCTAGTGAAATAGTTCTTTTAAGGTCAGTGTTATAATTGTGTGTGTGTGTGTGTGTGTGTGTGAGAGAGAGCGAGAGAGAGAGAGAGAGAGAGAGAGAGAGAGAGAGAGAGAGAGAGAGAGATTTTATAATCAAAATCAAATAATTTTAATTGGCACGAACGTTGGTCACCTTCTCCCAGAAGTACCACATTGCACAACTCCAGGGGGAGCTTTCCCGTCGCAGCCTCCAGAGTTGTTCACAATACCCATCTGCATAGACTGGTATGGGGATGCACTTCCTGGAATTGTATAACATGGTGGTGAAGCATTTCTGTAGTACATCCAATTTTCTCCCCGAAAGGGCTTTATTCTTGCTTTGACAATTGACTCTGAATAGAAGAGCAGACGCATCCTTTGCTCTCTGCTTCCCTCACAGTTGCAGACTTGGTAGCACATTTCCACTCCTTCTCCCACCCTTACCCAGTGATATATTTGAATGCCATGTAAATTTTTGTTTCCTTTTAGGCAGTGAATTCTGGGGAACTCCGGGGGTTTGACTGGGGGAGTGAGACAAAAAATCTGGAGAAAAGCAATCAGGTAAGAAAATCAATACCATCTACTGCACATGCATCCTTTGGAAGTGCATAAGAGGGAAGTTGTAACGGCAGTTTATTGTAGAGTTGGGAATAAAATGCAAGAATGCAAGTGGAAAATAACGGTTCGAATTTGACTCCATTTGACAATGGCAGTGTTCACAGTTTAGCCAAGAGGCTTCTTGCTTTTATAATGAACTAGGAGAACTCTTTTTGATGATGCCACCTTCATGGAGGAGGCACTGGGTTTCTTAGGAAAAAGATGGGGTAGGTTTGGTGACGAAGAGTGTATAGTCTGTCACGGCTACCACTAGAAGGATCCTTTTAGGATCAGCAAATAAACAAACACCAGTGAGAAAGGCAGGGTTTTTTCATGGTACAGTGACAAGAGTATTAATTGGCAAGTGAGGATTACTGTGTTAGTCTTGCCTCTACACTCTAAACTTGTGTGGTCCTGGAGAGGCTGACATGATTGTTCAGGCCTTCATTTATTTTTTAAAATTATTGGATTAGATACTTTTTAAGAGTTCAACCTGGTCACACTTATAATGAATTTGTAATTTGCAAGTGAAAATTGTGGAAAAAGTATTATCACATTACCTAAAAAATGTGTTGTCAGTACTGGAGCATAATATTAAAAAGAAATGTTGTGGCAAATCAGAAGTGGATATTAAACTCTTCTGAGCATAAAATCTGCACTGGAGATCATCAGTTAGGTTGTGTGTGAATGTAAACAAACATTGACCATATAAATTTAAAGCTGGAGGTAGCTGGATAGACAGGCAAATTTTTGAGAGTCTCATAGCGTACTTAACAACCATTTCTGTACATCAATCTCAATAGAAAAAGCTAGGCAGTTGGACAGACTGTGTAGTTCCCCTAAATAGCAAACTCTCCACAGGTATCAGCTACTCTTTTATTTTTTTAAGACCCATCTTCACTGTTTCCTAAAATATGTCTTTAAAGAAAGCATTCCAGTTCCAAGAGAGTTTTAATTTATCAACATGTAATGTCTTGAGTTCTAGAGAAAGTGACTCATGCAGAGTAGGTGCCAGAAAATGGTCATGGAAAGGAGGAGAAAACACGCCTATAAAAAGGTGTCACAGAACCTTAGCACTAGACCTGAATTCAGCTCAGTCTTCTCACCTGTAACACAAGGAAAAATATTACTGGCTCCATAGAGTAGTCCAACCTTTCATATCTAAGTTAGGTTATAAAAGGTGGTTCTCATCACCAAATCCTGATGTGTGTGTGGCGGGGGGTGGGGGGTGGGGTGGTGGGAGGGGGAGTTTTCCCACATCAACAAACAATTCTCTGAACACCAGCTAGGAGTCCTACAATTTAACTCAGTTCTGACACTATCCAGAGACAGCATCAGATCCCACAGGTTAAGGACTCAGTCCCAGAAGACGGCCCTCCCTCACCACCCTCAGACACAACTCACAAGTCCAGGTTGCTACCTGTGTTTCTGATGGACTGGCTATAAATCAGACGTTCCAATGGCCTCCTCCTTGGCTTACAGGTTAAGGCTTCTAGCCTATGAGACGTAGCCCCTCCCCTCCACCCCACTTCGGATGTTAATCCCAAATCCAGGTTTTAACCTGTACTTCTGACCGACTGGCTATAAATCAGAGGTTCCCATGACCGCCTCCTCTGGTTCGATTAATTTGCTAGATTGGCTCACAGAACTCAGCGAAACATTTTGCTTACTGTAGATTACCAATTGATGACAAAAGGACAAATGGAAGAAACGCATAGGGCAACGTATATGTGAAGCGGACCAGAGTTTCCATGCCCTCTCCAGGCACACAACTCTTCCCACATTCCCACTTGTTCACCAAACTTGGAAGCTCTGTGAACCCTGTTGCTTTGGGGTTGTTACGGAGGCGTCATTACACACACGAGGGATTAAAACATTATCCATTAGCGACTGAACCCAATCTCCAGCCCCTCTCCCCTCCCTGGAGGTTTGGGGGTGTGGGATTGAAAGTTCTGATCCTCTAATCACATGCTTGACTCCACTAGCAATAGGTCTCCATCTAGTTCCAAGTCACCTCATTAACATTACAAAAGACATTTTTATGGTTCTCATCACTTACTGTGTTTCCCCCAAAATAAGACCTAGACAGATAATCAGCTCTAATGGGTCTTTTGGAACAAAAATTAATATAAGACCCAGTATTATATATTATATTATATTGCATTATATTATATTATACTATATTATATATTATAAAGATCTCGTCTTATATTATAGTAAAATAAGACCGGGTCTTATATTAATTTTTGCTCCAAAAGATGCACTAGAGCTGATTGTCCGGCTAGGTCTTCTTTTCAGGGAAACACGGTAGTAAATTCCAAGGGTTTTAGGAACTCTGTGCCAGAAACAGGGATGAGGACCAAATATATATTTCTTATTATCAATTACAATGTCACAAGCTATAACTCTAAATTCTTAGAAAGTCACAAAGTGGAACAAGGATTGCCTGGATTAGAACCTCAGCTCCAGGGTGATTTTCTGACTAAGAAATGGGCCTCACCCTTTCTATATAAAGTTCTGGGTGCTGAGTGACTTCCAGGGCTCAGCCAGGCACTCTGATGTAGTAGCACTGCTTGAATAAGACTAGGTTTCAAGAGCCCAGACACCCTTCTTTGGGCGATGGAGGGCTAGAGCAGGGATCTAAATTCTACCTCCCCTTGCTTCAAACTACCTGAGTTCCAGTGCCATTGACTTCCCATATTTTTGAAGACACAGGCAAGCTGGGCCAGGTTCAAGGGCTTTCTGTTATCACAAAAAGCCTCTGTGAAGACCCAGAGGCCTTCCTGGTAGGGTCCATTCTGTTGCCTTTCTCTGTAGAGTGTTTCTAACTCTGGCCTCATGAAACATTTGTGAACTTATCTTTTAAAGGTGATTTATGTGTAAAATATTTACTAATAGGAAGAAAAATAATTGAAAATTAATGCTTAAAGTGCCAGGCAATTTACATGTTTTCTCAGCTAACATAGTAAGTGATTACAGATATTATCCCCATTTCACAGATGAAGAAACTGAGGTTCAGTGAGGCTAAGTAATTTTTACCTTCAAGTAGAGGCTGGAACAAATACATAATGCAGGTCCGTTTAGCTCCAATGCCCATGCACTTTGCATCACAACACATGGCATTATTTAGTATGTTTACTTGAATTGTAAATTATGAGCTTGGAAGTCCAAATATTCTCTACAGTTATAAACTAATCCTTTTTTCTAGCCAACTCCTGTAAGGTACAATGTTAGAGACGTGACAGTCCCTACAGCAATGTGGACTGGAGGTCAGGACTGGCTTTCAAATCCAGATGACGTGAAAACACTGCTCGCCGAAATGAACAACCTTATCTACCATAAGAACATTCCTGAATGGGCCCACGTGGATTTCATCTGGGGTTTGGATGCCCCTCACCGTATGTACAATGAAATCATACATCTGATGAAGCAGGCGGAGACCAGCCTTTCCCAGGAAAAATGTGAGGTCAGATTGTGAAGCATCTGATACTGACAAGTTTTAGGAAAAACCTCATGGAAGATGGGGGCTGCGGTCCATGAACTGATGATTTTAGGGATTTCCAGAATGGGAAACCTATCATAAGTAGAAGGGAGGTGGAGAAAGCAGGGCAGACATTTAATATACATTCCTTCAGAATTCCTACATTTGGCACTAAAATTAACATTTAAGTTTTTTTTCAGTTAATTAAACTACTCATTGGGTGAACGTAGGTTTCATGTGCTAGTATATATTCTACTACCGTGTTTCCCCAAAAATAAGACCTAGCCTGACAATCAGCTCTAATGTGTCTTTTGGAACAAAAATTAATATAAGACCCAGTCTTATTTTACTATAATATAAGACCGGGACTTATGTAATATAAGATCCGGTCCTATATTAATTCTTGCTGCAAAAGACGCATTAGAGCTGATTGTCTGGCTAGGTCTTATTTTCAGGGAAACACGGTACCTGGAAGGGTTGGTTGTACCTGAGAGCTTGAAATTATCTATGTCATTCAGGTAAACCTCCCTAAAACATTTACTTTTTTTTGAAGCAATAAAGTAAAATGACAAATTGGGACAGAAGTCTTGAATCTCTGGATTATTGTTGACTTTCACAAAATAAACTAGACATTTTCACCTTATTTCCATAAAGACATAACACTACCTCAGGAAGCCAAGTTGCTTTTAACATCCCCACACCAAAAAAAACAGTGTACAGTATAATGAAATATATTTTAAATATTTTCAAAAAGAGCCAAGTTTTATAGTTGAGTCTCAGAGAAGATAATTTTTTAGGATTTTTGAGTTTTCCAATGAATGCATTATGCATTGCATATGGCATATATGTGTATTTCAGTACCTAGATCCTAGTCCAAACTTGTTTGAGAGTTGCTAGAAGACTTAATGTCTGACCCAGCTTTCTGCCTCCCAAAATTAAAAGCTAGGAAAAAATTTTATAATGTTATGAGCATAATAAAACAAATTGTTATGTATTTTATCCTTTGATCTTAACAAAGTTATTGTTAGTCACCCCAGCTCATTCACAAATCTGGATTTATTTCTTTTAAAATTTTTTCAATTTTCATACAGTTTTAAAGATGATATAAGTTACATGAGTAATAATACAATTTTGCAAAACTCTGAATTAAAAGTATACTGGTGTGTGTCAAAAGTATACTGATGTGTGAAATTCATTTTTTTTAAACTCTCATAGTCACCTAGTCATTCAATTCAGTGTGAATGAATCTTCAACAATTTATTAAAAGACATTTAAGGGCTTCAGAAACTATATCTACACACCACACTACTACTTCACACACAATATATGGCCGTATACATATCTCAGTAAATATTTCTGGATTTGATTTTTATTAGAACTCTGTTCAAGGATGGTAAATCTTTGATGCTTTGACACATTTGTTATCACACATAGTGTGGCTTAGTCCATCTAAAGATATTCATGATTCAGTCTTGCTTTGCAAAATTCAGTTATTTAAAAAAAAGTTTATTTCCACTCTGTCTCATTGACAAAGGAGTTAGACAGATATTTTGATATTCTATCTCTCATCTAGAAGTACAATCCAGATACTACCTCATCATATAGCTCTATTTCTTGTACAAGAAATACTTTATCCAAATAAATCAAATTATTGATGAAAATAAACAGAACTAAGAAGTTTAGTATCTGCCTTGCATTCACAAGAGAATCAAAGGTATATATATATATATTTTTTTTGAACTGTATATATATATATAAATTTAAACTTTTATTTATTTTAAGTGTGTTTTTCCAGGACCCATCAACTTCAAGTCAAGTAGTTGTTTCAATCTAGTTGTGGAGTGCGCAGCTCACACTCGCCCATGCAAGGGTTGAATCGGCAACCCTGGTGTTATGAGCATTGTGCTCTAACTAACTGAGCTAAACCAACCACCCCTAAAGATGTTTTTGAACAAACATCTTGATAGTTACATAGTGTTGTTCAAAATCAAGATGGTTTTATTTGTAAACTGATACCAAAATGTCTAGCAGTGTGCTGGTAAACTGGCTCTCCAGAAAAAAAACCAAAAACCTTGATTTTAGCATTTGCCATGTCTGAGGTGTAAAACTGCCACCACTGACAACTGGTAAATATTTTTGTTGAAGTTGTTTTGCCAAAGGAGCATTTACATATGAATCTCTAAAATCACACACATACACACACTATTCTGTACAAATGTACGTATTAGGTTGGTGCAAAAGTAATTGCAGTTTTTGCAATTATTTTTAACCTTTTAAACCACAATTATTTTTGCACCAATCTAATACTTCCATTCTTCCTCTTCCTACTTAAAGAGGCCTAAGAGGAACAGTCTATCTCCTGGGGCATGATAAAGACAGGGCAGCCTCTTTATAAGAGCAATACAACTGAGAAGGGAGAACACAATCTGAGATAACACTGATCTTCAGGAGAGACTGAATGCGAAGCATCACCTTTTTTTTTTGATGGAAATGGAGAATCCAACAGCGTTAGTGTTTCCCCTAGAAGGATTATGGCCATGGTGAAGTCCATTGAGCAAAAACAAATACAAAGCTCTTCGAAAATATTACCCATGGTAACCATTATTATCCCCATAAGACGGTGGCATCCAGGTTGATTGGCCCACAGACCAACAGTCCAAGATGGAGATAGAATCCAGTCCTTCAGCTTTTTCCACTTCTCCATCTGAGGCCACAAGGATTATGATGCTTTCCTTAGCATTAGTTCAATCTGGGAAAATTTTAATCTCCCTGCAATATCCAGGGAAGTCTCACCATGCTGAGGAGAAAAAGAAATTACAGTTACTTATCTCCAATAGAGTCAAATGTTCATGCCAACGTTCCAGTAAATAGTTTAGACTGACTGACTCTTAGGCTTGGCAAGGAATCTACATGTCATGTAGTTCTAACAGTAACAAGTTAATTTTCTCATAAGGATGATTTTGCTGTTAACAACATCAGAGACAATTAATTTACTTGTACTCCAACACAAGGCCAAAGTTATGCAGATTATGCAGACATAGGTACCTCAGACTATGATCCACAGATTCTTACCTTATTTCTTATCGTGGGGTCTGCATGGGCTTCCAGGAGCAGAGGGATAAGACTCTGGTTTTTCATTTCGCAGGCATAGTGTAACGCAGTGCAGCCATACTGAAACAAAAGGACCAACACTGCAGCTCATCCGTGCAGCTCCTTTAGCCCTTCACATTCTGTAGTATACAGCTAAGCAAAACAGTCTGCAAACCATCTATGTGCAACTGTATTTCTTGTACTTAAAAAGTCTTTTTATAACTGGATCTTTTTCCCCAGAAGCTCTTCTAAGATCATAAGAAATAATGCTGCAATCACTCATTTTTATTAAGTGATGGCATGATGAAGAGAAGATCTGGCTCTGAGTATATTATTAATGTCCTATAAACCATTAATTTCTTCCTTTCTCATGTTCAGTTCCAAACTAAGAAAAATGTAGTTTAAAAGCTGATGCTGAATTATTCCAAAGTTTCTTTGTAGAATTCTCTCTGTCTGGGCAATCACCCCCTTGATCATGTTACCATCTTTTTCCTTGAAAAGTCTCCACATGGGCCCTTTTGCAGATATCAGCCTCTATCATTCTGGATTAAAAACCCCACAGTATGAAGAAGGTGGCCAGTGCTCATGTTGCTAGAGCACACCTACAAGGTCAGTGCAGTTGGCTGTGGAAATCTCCCATAATTGATCTGTTGTAGTTTACAGTATGTATTATAAAACAGTGGATCTATTCTGTCAGCACTAATTTAAAACATTAACTATAGGTCAAAGACATTTATATCTGGGGCATATGTGCTCAAAATTTTGCCTTTCAAAAAGCAGCCAAACAACCATGGTTTTGGTAAGTGAAGAAATAATACCCTGACTAAGACTAACAGAATTAACTCTGGATCTTTTTCCCCAGAAGCTCTTCTAAGATCATAGGAAATAATGCTGCAATCACTCATTTTTATTAAGTGATGGAATGATGAAGGGGAGATCTGGCTCTGAATTTTTCCATGTGAAATAATGGCAGTTTTAATTACCTAAAAATACAGTCTACTGCATTACTTACAGTTGGAAAATGGATGTTAATATATAGATAGTATTTGAAAAATGGTGGGAAAAATATGTGTTTCTGTGTACATGTGTGTGCACATGTCTGAGTATGCACAGGAATATAATTCTCTATCTAGAGATGGAGATAGATATAGGTAACTAGAAAAATATCCTAGAGACATTTTTTATTCACAAGCAATGTTTTAAACCTTCGAATTACCTTTTACTTAATTTTTAATGACATCTTACTTAATACATTTCAAAGTTATTTAAGAAAATAATGATTCATTGTCGTTATCCAAATTAATCCAAAAATCTTATTTGAAATAAAAGGAAAAACATGCATTTTATAAACGTATTCTCTTGTGTGAGTTCTCTCTCTCTCTCTCTCTCTCTCTCTCTCACACACACACACACACACACACACACACACATACACACACACACACACAGAGCTACCTCCATTTAAACATATGACATCAATGTAACCCAAACTAAAATGATGTAAATAATTAATACAAACAAGGATGGGGGCATTTTCCCTATCACAGAACATGGAATGGTAACACACATGCAGATGTTAGGAATCACAAACAGAATAGTGTTTTTTTGGAATCAAACTTCAGCTGGCCTACTTTTTCAGTAAAAAACTAGGAATCCAAAATTTCGCTCAATCAATATAATCAAATAAAACTCCTTACAAGTAAACTTTTGACCCATTGGTGATCATATAAAGGAGGAGGATGAGTTCAAGTGTGCAGTTGTAAAAGATGTGCAGTTGTAAAAGATGGAAACCAAACCTTATGCTTATAAATAGGAAGAAGTTATCTGATGCTGCTCCTGCTGTTATTACTACTCTGACCATCATTTGGGTTTTTCTTTGAACTTTGTCCTTATCTTTCTTTAGCTTACAGATGGGGACTCTCTTAGCAGTGGGTTGGGATCTTGGCTGCAGTAATGGATGCTAATGTTCACTGAGCACTTACTATGTGCCAGGCTCTCCACTAAGTGCTTTACCTGAATCAGCCCTGTTAAGTTACCGATTTTCTTCATTTTACAGATGAAGAAACTGGTGAGGCAAATAATTATAACTTGCCAAAACACACATAGGTAAAAAGTGGCAAGCCTTGGTTTATAGTTAGGCATTCTGACCCCAGCTTCTTAACTACCGAGGATGAATTCTGTTACCAGAGCCTCCATGTTCCTTAATTTCTCACCAATGGTGGAGTAGTTATTTTTAAAATGTTCAATATTCAATAAATATTTTATTCCCACGAAAAAAATAGTGGCAGTATATAAACAACCTCAAGTTTGCCTGACTGGCACTGAAAAGAAAAATGGAAAAGAAAAAGAAATACGCGAGTGTCTAGGAATATAAAGCAAGCAACTGTACAGATGACAAAGACTTGTATATTACCTACAAATACCATTTTGAACATTGTTTTAAAATGACTAAAAATTAAAACTTACACGGTCCATAGCATTAACTTCAACACCAGCATTAAGTAGCATTCGGACAAGAGCCTCATTCTGCTTTGTCTTTGATACCTATTGCAAATAGCAAGTACAAGAGAGGTTTATTTACAAACATCTTCTCCATCGTATGTCTGGATTACTGTAATCAATAGGCTTCATTTTAATCTCAATACCTTTATGTGTCCGTGCATCTTTCTTAAAATTGCCCTCTCCTTCACACCCCACTCCAATGCCAATGAGTAAAGCCAGGGTTCTGAGAGCATGGTCCTGGAATAGCAGCATCAGTGCCTAGGCATTTATAAATGCAAATTATGGAGCCCCAACCCCAGATCTACCAAATCCCATTGAGGATGAGGTCCAGTGACCTGTCTCCCTTCCTAGCTCCAAACCCTTCAGTGATGTCCCATTGCTCTGAGGTCAAAGCAAGCTATTCAGCCTGGCCTGCAAGGCCCCACAATTCGGCCCCCACTTAGGGCCCCAGCAGGCTCACTCTACACCTTCTGGCTCTAGCCACAATGGCCTTTAGTTTTTCATTCCCACCAGACTCCCTAGTGTCATAAAATACCGTGTTTCCCCGAAAATAAGACCTAGCCTGACAATCAGCTCTAACAGCTCTAATGCATCTTTTGGAGCAAAAATTAATATAAGACCCAGTCTTATATTATGTTAGATAAGACCCGGTCTTATATTATGTTAGATAAGACCTGATTTATTTAGCTACCTTTCTTCTTCAATCATCGCATTGCATATGTTGGAAATGTCATTTATAGAATACAAACCAAGAGCTTGTTTTCTTACTATTTCTCTACATCTCTGTGGCCCAGTAAAATTTGATGGGTCATGCTAGTGATCTCCTACTCATTGACCCTTTGCTCTCACAAGTGTTGTACTCACCATGAGGAAATACCCAATAAGCAGGACAGGCATTAGGAGGATAATAAGTAGATAGTCAAAGAAGGTAAATTTTTTCTTCACAGCGTAATGCAAGCAGGTTCTCTCTTTCTAAAATATTAAGAAAGGAATCCTATTAAGAAAATATTTAATTTCAAATTTTGTATTTTCAGATTACCCTATCAAAAATTTAGTTTGTGCTTTTTATTTTTATGGTACTCATGCCACCTTTTTCTGTGGAGTATGTCTGATTAATAAACCCAGGTTTCCAATGATTAAAATATTAAACACAATACAGTCTGAAGAAAAAGCTGAGGGGAGGACCACAGAAAGACAACAGTTGAAATGTACATTTTACAAATCCATCAACAGATGGATTCTCAGACTCATTTTAGTTTTGGGGGGGAAAAATGCATTGAAACATAAATATAAAACTAAATTCAGTATGGAAATCTATAGTTCTCCCTTAATCACCAAGGGTATACAATTATTCATTTTGTGCTTCCTTCATAGGAAAATCTCAACCACATGACAATTTTTCCATGTTCCTACACGCATACAGGCAGTGCTAGAAGAATGGGGATAACCCAATTTAATTCTTCAAATATGTGAATATTTATCAGGTTTCTAGAGACTGACGGGGATGTAATGCTTCAGGGCTTCAGAAAGGGAGGCAGAAACATGCACAAATAAGTATGATGCAAAAGGCTGTCGTGACCGGAATACTAACCAAATCAGTGAGAAGAGGTAAAGCCAGAGGACAAAGAGAGGTTAATTTCCACTTGTGGGAGGCATTGTTCTTAAATAAGATTTTGTTTCTCTAATGTCAAGGTAGATGTGTTCTCTGTAAAAATTTTGTAAACTAGACAAGATTACAATAAAATGAATTTAACCTCACCCGTTATCAAATAGCCCACAGTTAATTGTTGACGTTTTGTGGTATTTTCTTTCAATTTTAAAAAATGCATATATGTGGCATATTTAAATGTAGGTTCATACTGCATATGCAAAATCATATCTGCTTTTTTCAATTTAACATTTAGAATATGTGTATCTTTCCATGTCATTTAAAATTTTTAAACACGTGACTGTCATGGCTGTATGGCTTTCTAATGAATGGAACTATTCTAAATTATTTAGCTAAACCCTACATGTTGGCCATTTGACTTTTTAACTTTTCATGTTTATAAATACTGCTTGAACATCCTCATTCATAAAGCTTTGTCAACATTTCTAAATTTATCTTTAGCATAAGTTTCTAAAAATATAATTCCTGGCATAAAAGGTATTAATGCTTTCCATGTGGTGCTACTGAATTATGCTCCAGTAAAGAGTTAATGACTTAAACTTCCTTTCTGATCGATCCACATTTGGTTTTGGTTCTTAATCCTGGTCAATTTGACACCCAAAATATATCTATATATCTGTATCTATATCTATCTATCTAATTTATATTTGTTTTAATTTGCTTTCCATAGAATCAATGCTCTCTATCAGGCATGTACATGTGAATCACCAGCAGAGCTTTTTGTTTGTTTTTAAGGCCTTTTGTTTGTTTGTACTTTTGAAAATACCTTATAAATATAGATTTAAGAGAAGAGAAAGCAGTGGCTCAAATGAGTAATGTACAAAGATGAGCATTTAGGAGAAATGAAAAAGATTAAACATTTAAATAACATGTTTAATGTATTAATGTAATTTCCTATTTTTAATAGGAAATGCAAACCAAACACTTATTCTAATAATATCCCTATTCATCTCAAGTATTCACTAAAGTCCTTTCCACTATTTTCTTAATAGGAGAGGGTCCCGGCAGTCCGGCTCAGGTTCTCTGCAAAACAAAGATAAGGGCACCTTCTCAGCCTGTCCCTGTGGTGGCAAACATCTCCCACCTGCAGCTTCCTCATAGGAAAGTCTCTTGAGAGAGGATATGGGTCCTTCAACATCTGTCTTCACTGCAACTCAACACCCATGATCCTCAGCCGTACGCTGGGAGATCAGGTTATATTCTGCTAAGCTGCATATCTGTTAGATTCAGTACAGGCATGACTTGTTTTTAAACCCAATCAAACAACAACAACAACAGTAACAAAAATAGTAGCACAAATAAGAAAGTCCAGTAGTGATCCATTGTCTGATAATACATCTTTACTCCAAATGAGCTGGTCTTTAAACTGACTTAGAAGGGGCAAGTGGGACCCTACAGGCTGTTGTTCCCCATTGAATCAGTAGATACAAGGCATTCATAACTATTACAAATAGTGACTTTTTTATATTTACTCAGTGGTCTTTATAGGTTGCCTTAACTGTGATGCAGACCCTGGAAGTTCCAAAGGGGTTCTGAAAGGATGTTCGCAGCAATCACACATATTCTGGTCTTCTTTGATCCTGAAGACTCCACATCAGCTGATCTTTGATCTTTAAGTACATTCTTTATGCCTTTCTGTGTGGCTTCAAGTAGCCTCTGGTTCATGAGCTTATTTGTCCTTGGTAAATTTCTCACGGGAATTCTTTTATTCTATAAGCAAACTATAGGATCTTCCGGAGATCAGAACAGTGACGTAGTAGGTAAAAATCTAACTAATGAAATAGCACCACCAGGTGAATATTTTCTTTCCAGGAAATCTTTCCCATTACTTCTGTAATAGTGTGGAGGAGGAGCTGGGAGAGAAAAGGGAGAAGGCAAGGAAAAGCATAGGGAGGAGAAGGAAAAGAAAGGAAGAAGCACTATCCAGTCAAATGAGTGAACCATTCTCTTCCTTTTCAGAAGTAGAAGAACATAATTAACCACAAAAGATGCCTGCTGACTGAACTGTGTTTTATTTTGCTTTCTAGCCTAATTAAATGTCCTCAGTATGTGTCAGTCTAAAATAAGGCAAAAAAAAAAAAAGTTGGTATTAGGAGATATGAGCAATGAAAAAATGACATTCACTGCTTCCATTGATGCTAGGAGAAAGGTATTAACCATGATCGATCACTTTCTCCACTCATTTGTTAGGGCCTCACCTGGTTTTTGAGGTTCACATCAGCATTTCTTCTTAAAAGGAAGGAAACAATTCTCAGGTGCCCTCGCCTGCAAGCACAGATCAGGGGAGTGTCTCCGTTAAAGCCATCTTGAACGTTGATACAGTTGCCGTCTTCCCTCACCCACCGCCAAACTTGACCAAAGTCATTCTGATAGGCTGCCTGGCAGATGGGCTGAGGAGAGAAAAACAAATGCAGATTTGGAAATGCAGGTATAATTAAACCATAAGAAGAAGGAAAAAAATCATTACCCAATAATTTAAAATTCAAGTGTTTCCATATGGTATTATTGTCTTACCGTTTTGATGAGATCTCTGGTCTCAATTATGCCTAAAGTCTAGAACCAGCCTAAGTTCATGAGGGACCTCTTAAGATGTCCGAAATTGCTGGGCACACAGAAGTGTGTATCGAATGGACGAAAGAGTGAAGAGGTGGATGCAATATTGCAGATTTGACGCAGTAAGGAAATTGTGTGTTGCGTTCAAGGATAGATGATGCCTGCCAGAAAAGCAGGATTTTACTGAAGATTAAATAGGCATATCAGAGGAGTTCAGGGCAGCACTAGGTGATAGGAAAAAGATGCATGGCTCCCGGAATCAAGGAACTGAGCAAAGTGGGAAAAGACCTATTTTATATTAAAAATATACAAATAACAAAATATGTCATTAACTGCAATTGGATGCTTTTTATTTTAGAAAGCATTATAAGGAGCTTTGCAAAGCATGATGGGAGTTTAACAGCCAGACCTAAGCAGATATCATCTCGCCCAATTTCCTCCTCCCTCTGCTTTTCTTCTGGACTTCTCTCCTTTTTTCAATAACTCATGTTTAGTTACTTCCATCTGGGCCTCTGCCCTTACGCTCTCTCTACATAAAACGCTTTTTCTTCTCTCGCCTCACCTGGCTTACTGCAAATTCATCCTTCATGTCATAACTTAATTTTCATTGTTTCGAAGTCTTTCCTGACTCCAGCACGCCTTCACAGCAAATGACATAACTGTGAATGTTTTTTTCATTATTTATAATCATGCGTTTCAGGCTAGCACGAGGCAGGAGGGATTGAAGCAGTAGTGAGTGAGGGAAGGCATTGAAGTTCAGGCTATAAACTCCATGCGCATAGACGCTGCATCGTTCAATTCACCACCGTATCGCCAGCATATGACACAGAGCTGGGCACATGGTAGGCAAACACTAAACATTTTCAGATTGATTTTTAATTCGATAGTGTAATAAAAGGCACTTAGAATAATACCTGGCACGTGAATGGCATTCAATTGATGGAACTTACTATTATTGCTTATTAAGCCATTCTTTAATTTGATAACAGTCAAACCTCTACTGTGTGTCAGCCATAGTTGCTAGGGGGGAAAAGTATAAACTGTAGTATTCTTAACCATGTATAATTTATTTACTGGTTGGGGATATAGGGAGCACATATACACACACGCAGCCTAAACAACAATTTTAAAGGAGTATAGATTTGGGTACAAAAGCACCTGCAGCAGCTGGGACAGACCAATGAGAAAGTCAAGTGGTACATTTGTTAATAAACTCATGTTCTAATATAGCCAAATATAACCAGTGAGCTTTTAAAAGTAAAATACTTTTAAACCCAATGATCTACTCACGAAAGAAACATCCTAAAGGAAAGTCAACTCAATAGCAGATAAGAGGCCAACTTCTGTACCCCAAAATGAAGTGAGCATGACAAAGGAGTTCCAACTTATGGTAAAAATGCACAATTACACAAGTTACCCTTTCTATTACCCTATAGTCTTCCTTTCACCAGGTCTTATCACCAGCCGAGCTCAGCAGTGTCTCAAGGTACCACCTGGATGACATAGAAACGACCAGGGCAGTTGAAAGAACAAGTATGTGGTGTCAGAAAACTGGGTTGTAGTTGTAGTTCTGCTACCAACTCCTGGGTGACTGTGGACAATTTTCTTCCCCTCAGGATGTCTCAGTGTCCTCAGCCACAAAAGAAATGAGTGAAGCAGAATGTCCTTTGGGTTTTCACACTCATATGACCGTCACTCTTCCACACCTCGAGTCTCTCCCCAACCAACACATCTTCCACATGAATTGCCAGGGTCTAGGGCTAGCGTTACTGCTATTTAAACACAAAATTGTCGTTGTCTTAGCAGTGATGGCCAGACACGTAGGTTTAAAGAACAAGTAAAACAAAACTAAATACAACAAGACAACGTAAAGTCATCAGCTCTTAATTGTGTCAAACACATTAGAAGCAATAGCATCATTTCATAAATTAAAAGATATTTTAACGTAAATAAAAGTTCAAAACAAGAATATTTTAACAAACTATATAAGGATATAATCACCTGGGGGAAAGCAGTCCTTTATATTAGATAGATGTAACCGTGTGGAAAAAATTATGTCGTTGTCCTTTTTTTTTTTTTTAATTTCAGTATAAACCGGGAAAATTTGCCGCTGAGCACTAGTAATCATGGACCATTATTTGGAAATTGATGGTCTACTGTGCAGAACTTGAAAACAGGTGGCTATAGAGTTCATTTTTCTTTTCTTAAAATTTTAAATTACTTTACATTCAAAAAGCTTGAATATTTCATGTAGTAATTGGCTTTCCAGCTTCTCTTTAAAAATTGAAAGATTTAACAACACTGGGTCCACATTCCCATAAGACATCAAATAAAGCCCCTTCTGCTTGGGCTTCTCAAAATCTTTGCTGGGACTTAACTAGAACAAGAAAAGGAAAGGTGGATAGTTTTCCTGCAAAAAGTCACTTGATGTCTTTGAGTGCATTCTCAATCCTACTTGGGCAATATTACTTAAAATATTAACCTGATATTATCTTTCAATATTTTCTAGGATTCCTATATCCTAGACACAGAGTTTCTGTTTTTGAAAAGTAAAGTGTACGCCTGGCTCAGTTAGACATAGATTTGTTGCATGAATTTTAAAAACCTCAGATTCTACGCTGTTATAAACCCTGTCTCCACCAGGGGGCAGCTCAATATCATGAGAGCACTGGCAAGAAAAAGAAGGGAAGAGCAATAGAAAAGTGCTGGTTGACAAGCTAGGAATGGGAAAGAGGAAGGGGCTGACCATTTGAGTTGAGACAAGAGTTATTCTGAATTCTGTTGGCCTCTGAAGTTTCTGAAACTTGGGGGGAACTCTGGGTGTAGAGGAAACTAGTGGAGAACTTGGAAAACAACCATGATAATTCTGTCCCCTAATACCGTACTCTCAGAACTCTTTCAATCCAAACTTAGTGCCAAAGCAGTGGTTCAGATCTTCATCATTCCCACCTGGACTATTGCAAAACTTGCCGTTAATTGGCCTTACTTCTTCCTGTCTCACCCATTCACCTCCAACTCATCCTCCAAAACCAGCAGCTTCATATCACTTCCCTGCTGAAAATCGTCAGTGGTGACCAATCGGATTAGGATGTTGCCCCAAACTGGTACACAAGATTCTTCAAGTACCACAAATCCTGTCTTTCCAGCCTGGTCTCCTACCACTCCCTTGTCCATACCCTTGAGCTAAGTAAATAAAGATGTTAAGTGTTACTAACCGTTATCTCCCCAACCAGACTGTAAGTTACATGAGAGCAGGTATTGTGTCTGTACTTGTACAACACCGTACGCCCAACATCTACCACAGGCCTGACACAAAGTGGACATTCAATGTATATTTAATGAGTAAATAAGTAAATGAATAAATTACAATATGACGTTTTATTGAGCACCTCATGTATTTCGTTTTACCCTCACGACAACCCTGTGGGCTAAGTGGTATTATTATACCTGTTTTCTACAGGTGAAACTGAGGGAAGTTGTCTTCTTTGCCAAAGTCCCACAGCTCATAACCGGCAGTGCCAGGAAGCATATCAAGGGGAATGACTGCAGAATGCACACATTCTGGCTCTTATGACTTCAGACAGTTTGAAAAACAGCCTTCAAAATATCTTTAGACTTTGTGTTTGAGACTTTTGGTCATACTTGCACCCTTAATTAAGGTACAGCCTACAGTCTCAGGAGATTGATCAGGCTTCTTCTACTCTGGTGTGCTGGTGGCCAAGGCTTCTTGATTATATATCCAGATTCTTTCTCCAAACTGACCTACAATTAACAATATCTGCCAAGAGGTAAAGAAACAGGTGGAGCAGCAGAGATCACCAGGCCAATCAGATTCAGGTTTGGTTGTGTGGGGGCGGGCTCAACACTAAAAAGATGGTGCCCACCTGTAGGCTGTACAGGAGCAGGACCTCACACAGGGAAAATGCCAACTCTCCTCCAGTCTTTCCCCTGAAGCCACACACCTCAGTCTGCAACCCCATATGTTTTTGACGCTCCCTGAGTCACTTCCTCCACCGGAGCTCACGGTGAGTGCCTGCGAGCGAGTGAGTCTGTGCATGAGCCTTTTAAGAGTATGTCTGGGGGGTGGCTGATTAGCTCAGTTGGTTAGAGCATGGTGCTAATAACACCAAGAACACCAAGGTTGCTGGTGCGATACCCGAATGAGCCACTGTGAGCTGCGCCATCCTTAAAAAAAAAAAAAAGAAAGGAGGACGTCTGGGTTTCCTACAGCCTTCCATCCCACCAGATGGTCGGAATCCCCACTGTTTTTCACAGCCAAATATTGTGGGTGCTTCTTTTCCTGGCACCAGTACTCCAGGCTGGAGAGCCTGGTGTGGCGGGGACGGCTGGGGTCTCTTGTTCCTCTGGGGACAATCTCAACAGCTGAGATATCTATCCCTTCTAATTCTCAAGTGCCACACAGAGTTTGGGCCCCTTCTGCATCTCTGCCCCTCCTAGCAGTCTCGATGTTGCTTCTTTATTTTAGTCATAGGACTGCTGTTCGACTAGACTTCAGACTGTTCTCCAGGTTGATTGTTCTATAGTTTAGTTGTAATTTTAATATGTTCACGGAAGGATGCAGGCACAGTGTTTATCTACTCCACCATCTTGGATTGCTTGGAGCTTCTTTTAGAGCCCATTCATGAGGGCTCTACCCTATGACCTAACCACTGCTCAAAGGCCCCACCTTCTAATGCCATCACCTTAAGGGTTAGGATTTCAATGTATTAATTGGGGGGGGAGCACAAACATTCAGATCATAGCAAATTGTTTGACTACGTGTTGCATCCACAGGTTTAGAAGTTTAAACCACTTAAAAGATATGTAATAAAAAGCTTCTCTATTACTCTTATCTTCTTACTAATAGGACTTTTTTGTTTATTCTTCCAGAATCTCTTTATGTAATAAGGCATATTATAAACAAATATGACTATATAGTTTTATCTACTTCATTCTCATTTTTCTCAAATGACAACATACTCTAAGCATTTTTTGACAGTTTTTTTTTCAGCTAACAAAATATTTTGGTACATAAAATGCATCCTAAATATTGTTTTATAGCTATATCATATTGCATTATATGCATGTAACCTAACTTGTTTAACCAAAACACATCCTTTTATCATCTTTTGATAGGCATTTAAGTGTGCCCCATATTCGCTATTATAATGAATTCTGCAAATCTGTTAGCTTTCCTAAAATTAGAATTGGTGGAGCAAAAGGGATATGTATTTGTGACCTTCACAGATGTTGTCCTTCCTAATTCCTTGTACCATTTTATTCTCACATCAGCAACGTACAGAGGGTCTATTTTTCCACCCCCTCAGAGTATGTGCTCAACCTTTTGGATTCTGTCCAACCTGAAAGATGAAAGATGGTCCCCATGTCCTATTTAAGATCTGAGAAACCATTCCCAGGAGCTACTCCAGCAGACTTCTCCTAGGTTAGTAGGCCCATGCTTCAATTCTCCATACATACATTTCCTGTGTCTGGGACGCTCTTTCCCTAAGCCTACCAAGACTATATTCTCATTTCTCAGAGCTCAGCTCAAAGGTCACTACCTACGAGGAGTCTTTCAGATCAAATTTAATGATATATATACACCCCTCCCTACCCCTCTTAGGTTTTTCTTTTCACTATTTATAATTATTTTTTTCATTTGTACATTCATTTTTTTTCAATTAGTAGTTCCAAGAGGTCAGGGTCCACTTTTCTTTATATGTATCACTATATACCAGGAGCCAGGGTGTACCTGGAATATAGTATAGGATTAACAAATATTGTTGATTAAATAAATGGCTGGGTGACTGAATGACTAAATGTTTACAAATTATCAGTCTGGCTTCTGTTCATACATTATAGCTATCATTTCCTTTTTGAAATGTCACTTAGTAACACATTATAATTTGTAAAATCCCGTATAATATGCAAGGGAAGACTTAAGAAACCAATTGGGGTGGAAGCCCCCTGGTGGTTTTTTTGAATATAGAATGCCAAAAATTTGCTGGAGGTTTAATATCCAAAGTAGAGAGAAAGAGCACGAGCTGGTGAGACTATAAGGGAGGCAATTCTTTTTTCCAAATATCTTTGCCTTTTCTCTTCCCCTATCATGGAATAATACAATGTTAAGTGCTGGACCGGATCTCACCCAGCTCTCTTTTATAGATATTGAAACCGTGACTCAGAGAGATTAAATGATTTCTCCCCAAATCCCACAGAGTTCCTGGAACAATCAGGACTAAATTCTAGGTTTTCTTGATTTCCAGTCCAATGGCCTTCCCATTAGTCATGACTCTATTCCTGTCTTCCCTGAGTTCTCCTTGTCAACTGTACCAGCTCCCCCAGTAAGCCCTGCTCAGCCTAAATTGCTCTGTCTGGAAACGGTATATTTCAAAATGATCCCTCTCCTCTTTGAGCCATGTGCCCTTTTTCTATAGTAATATCTACTTCTCTGAAAAATAGATCCTTTCCCAAAGGATTAATATTAAGGGTATGTGTGCTCTGTGTATGCTCTATGTATGCACATATGTGTTGTATGTGTGTTGTGTATCCCTGCTCTTAGATAACCTTATCATTATATCTTCCCAAATTTTAAGGGGATACATCATTATGACATAATTTTCAAGATATGCCATTTAATGCCTGATTCCCCAGATGACTGTTTCACACATCTACAGAAGATTCTATAGGTTTGCTAAGCACAAATTCCTAACCTGTTTGAGTTAAGTTCTTATACATCTTCCTTCTTTCCAGATTGTGCATTACTTTGCAGTACCATGTTTCTCCTCTACAAAGCAGGAGTAGAATGGACCACATTGGATCCTGGATTTAGTTTACCCCATTCATTTCCTTGAAGGAAAAGAGCAATAGTATATCCTAGTGGAGAGTACTGGGAGAATAGTAGAGTGATTAAGACCAACTCCATTTTGGAGTATGACATCCCTGTTGAGATAGTAAGTAGACAAAGAACTTAGTATGTTCATCAGTGATATAAGCAGAATTTCCCAGAATGTACATAAGTACATCTCATATCCCAACCCCTGGTCTCTAGCCAGTAAGTACTTTTTAGCTGCATAACTCTGAGCAAATTACTTAAACTATCTTTGCCTCAGTTATTTTGTTTGTAGAATAAGGATAATAATAGTGACTAACTTGTATGGTTGATGGATGAAGTGCATTAATACACATAAAGTGTTTAGAAAATGGCCAGATATATAATGCCTTAATTAAATGTTTGTTATTGTAAATAGTGTGAACAAATATGTTTGATAAAGGTTTAAATGAATCAGCCCTGTTTAAAAGACCAGCTTACATAGCTAGGGTTGATTATTCCAAGTTAGGTTCTCTCACCGAGCTCTAAGCATATCTTCTATTGCAGGTGTTAGAACCAACTCTGAGATGCTCCCTCATTCTCTCCTACTTTATTAAAAATATATTGGAAACAGTATAATATGTCCATTGGCAGATGAATGGATAAAGAAAATGTGATACACACACACACACACACACACACACACACACACACACACCCCTTGCCATTTGGTCCAGACAGCATGGCTGGACCTTGAGGGTATTAAGCTAAGTGAAACAAATCAGTCAGAAAAAGATAAATACCATATGATCTCCCCTACCGTGTTTCCACGAAAATAAGACCAGGTCTTATATTAATTTTTGCTCCAAAAGACGCAGTAAGGCTTATGTTCAGGGGACGTCAGCCTGAAAAATCATGCTAGGGCTTATTTTCCGGTTAGGTCTTATTTTCGGGGAAACACGGTATATGTGGAATATAAAAACAAAAAACGAAACAAATAACTGGAGCACATGAATATACAGAAAAGATTGGTGATTGACAGAGGAGAGGGGAAGTCGGGGGTGGGGACAGGTGTTTGAAATGGGTGAAGGGGGTCAAAGGTAAAAATTTCCATTTATAAAATGAATAAGTCATAGAGATGTAATATACAGCGTGGTGACTATAGTTATTAATACTGTAGTGCCTATTTGAAAATAGCTAAGAGAATGGATCTTGAAAGTTCTTGTCATAAGAAAAAAAATTGTAACTATGTATGGTGATAGATGTTAACTGGATTTATTGTGGTAATAACTTTGTAATATATACAAACGTTTAATCATTACATCATACACCTGAAACTAATATAATGCTATGTCAATTATACCTCAATTTTTAAAAAATACCAGTGGTGCCAAAAAAAATATATATACATGACTTGTATTCATCTTTTGTTATCAGTACATATTGAGTATTACAATTTTAATACAGTTTTTTTCCTTTCTTAAAATGTGTGTACATTTTTTGGCACCCTCTGTATATATATCATATATAACATAACTATTAGCAATGTAAAGTTCTGAAGGGTAGCAGAATATTCACCCTAAAACATGCCTTTCAGCATAAAGATTATTCTCAGATGATGGCAACTGAGAAGAAGCAGATACAAGGAAAGCTCTCTGACCTACTTTCATTTAGCTAAAAGCGGGACAAAAATTTGTGAAGGTGTTCTCCCTTTCCTCTTTAACAGGAAGGACAAAAGTTACCCTTGTCAGCACAAAGAAGGCACCAAAGGAATTTACATAATAAAATTTACCAACTAGCCATTACTTTCCATCAGATCCTCCACATATTTGCCTTTTCATAATTTGCCACCCCTAGAAACTTAGTCTATTTCCTTTGTTTTGCCACTTCTCTAAAAATATATTGTTCTTTTGTTAAGATGCTATATGAACCTGAGTTCTAACCACCCCTTTAAGTTACTCATCGCTGTTTACTCCCATGTGAATGCATGAAGCAAGTGGTAATAAATGTCTGTTGTTTTTTTTCATGTTAATCTTTCTGTTGTCAGTCTAATTTACCAGCCAATGAACCTAAGATGAATAGAGCAAAGAGAATGTTTTCCTTCCCTACAGCTCTAAGGAAAAATGATAAGCCTGTGTCCCCAATCTAGAGGAGCTTCCCACACTCTAAATGGGAAGTAGAACTTTATCAAAAGTTTAAATAAAAATAGATACTTCAAGGCAGTATAGGACCAGGGAATGGGACAGGCTTTTGTTCTGCTCGTATTTAGTGGTTCACATTCTTTACACCTAAGAAAAGCAGAAGGACCCATACAGGACAAATGAGAGACTGACACATGAAAGATGAGTGGGATGTGTTTAAATATTTGAGAAATTACTCCAGAGCTTCTCAATCTCTTTAAAATTATAGATGGAAGAGTGTCACAGACAGTTCCACCCCAGGCCTTCTGTATCAGAATACCAGAGGGTGAAGCTAAGTTTTTCCTTTTTTCTTTTTTCCCCCATTCACATGTAACTCCCAAATGCAACCGTAAGGAGCAGCCTAAGCTTTCTTCCAATGTAAAAGAACCCATTTCTCTTCAGCAGTTTTCATACATTGCTCAAAGTTGATTATTCTAATTCTAGACATTTAACAGTGTGGTGTTAGTCCAGGTATCAAGAAGTTGATATCTGGGGATATTAAGGATTTTCAAAATCTTCGGCAGAATCAGTGTAGCTCTGAAATCCATCACTCTGGGACACCATCAAATCTGTCAACTGAAAATGAGAAATGTCTAAACCTAGCAGCCAAACTGAAAAATCTCTGCGGGGAGTTCAGTGAAAACACCCCTCCCTCACACTAGTGGAATATCCTGGGTTCAGGGCTGATGGAGAGTAAAACAGCAGAATAAGCACACACACAAACGCATCCACTCCACAAACAGCATCCCTGCCATAGCTGTCACTCTGGAAGATTAAATATTTATTTCTAAAACAAACTTTCTATTTTAACTAGTTTTGCAAGTACCTTTATATACCCTCGTTGATGGCTATTTTACAAGAAAGAGGAAGAGGAAGGGTGGAGGTGGAAGATGAAAAAGTTGATATCAAGGGGGAAATCCTGAAAATTAAGAAATTATTGGCCTAAAAGTTGGACAACAATCTTCTTTGTGGAAATGACTGTTTTCAAGTGTTTTGTGTTTCATACAGTTGATACAAGAGTAAGTAGACAAGTGAGCAGAGTTAAATGGAAGAGCCTAGAATTTGTCTCCACTCGTGATACTGAGATGAATGGCAACAACATTTATTTCAACATTACCTTAGACTGCTTTTGATTCAATATTAATTATGAATTTTGAATAATCACCTATGAACTTCTAAGTAAGTTAGGGTTTTCTGTGTGTGTATGTGTGTGTGAGTGTGTGTGTGTGTGTATTTGTTTGTAAATACCATAGTAAATTGCAAGTTGCTTTGCCCTCAATATAGCTGAAAAGTGAAACATATGCTCCACTTCTGGGCTTATTCTCATTGATACTTATAAGTAATTCAACAAGTCTTGCCTTGCCTTACCTTGACTCAACCACTTGCCAAATCAACACCCAACCAACAAACAACTGCACTGCTCAGGCAGAGACTTTTTTGGTAATGTAATTATACTTAGAGCCTCACTACAGCCTGCATAGTTACCTACTGGCTACTCGCAGTGTGGTGAGTGGACCAAAGGCATAAACCTCGGGGAGCCGATATACATGATCTTAGGCCCCATCCAGACCTACAGAATAAAAACCTACATTTGAAAGAGATCCTGGGGTGATCTGTGTGCACATTAAAATTTGAAAAGCACTAGTCTCTAGCAGTGTGTCTCTCCCATGGGTGGTAAACTGATCACCTGGACGCTCTTTTAAAAGTAGGTTTTGAACAACTACCATAAACAGGCTCTCTGGGGTGGGGCTACTTGAAACTGCATTTTAAATAATTTTCTCCCACCGACACTTAGGCAGTCTAAAGTTTGAGGATTACTAGAGAAGCGTTTTAGGACACACGTTTTGTCATTTTCATATATATCTGAGCTCTTCACCATACCAAAGGACAAGCCATACCTAGAATTATAAACTAATCAAAGGACACACTGACTGTAGAAACACACACACACACACACACACACACACACACACACACACACACACACAACTGGCATTTGAAATAACTGCAAATGGGGAGAAACTACTTTTAGTACTAGAAAAACCACCTAATGAGGTTCTGTTGAGCATCTGAAATGCAATGCAGACTAACCGGTTGTTACACAGGAGAGGGCAAAAAAACAGTGCGCAATAATGTCATTACACCTCTTGTACTTGTTTAAACATTACTCACTTGGACTCCTTTGAAACATCATTAAAAATTTATTTGATTCTAATAGGTTACTTTCAAGACCGGAAAAAGCATTTTTTTTTTTAATCCATCAGATGTGAAAAGAAAAAACTAAAAAATAAATCAAATATATTGTTTTTATTTCTCTTCTATGCAGGGAAAGTCTTTATTAATAATTACTAAAGGTGAGTTTCCTTTCAAGTACCAAGCTAAAAAGTATTACTCTGTACATGTGTTTCTATAAAAAACAAACAAACAAACAAAACAAAACAAAAAAACAGTCTATCTTTTGTATGTTTATAAAATCCAGTTAGGTACTATTTTCACTTGTCCTCTGGATGTTTGACAGCAGAAAGTTCCATTTTGCAAAGTCCAAATTACCCCTGCAAACATCTGCACATCATGAAATGTGTGTCATATTCTTCTCTACTTATATCTAGCTAACATTTTAGAATTGCAAAATAATTTGCCTTAAAATATTAAAAATATCAAAAAGATTAATACACAGGACTTTGTTTTGACTTGATGCTCTCACAGAAAGTTAAACAGAAGAAAAGGAGGCACATTAACAGGGATAGGAAATTACATTTGAAAAACTTTTAACTCTTGGAATCGTACTTTCAGAAAGGTTACATACCTCAGAGTAGAGGATTCCCATACTGGTCCCTCACAGACTTGCTTCACCTCCACAGCTTTTAGAATCTTCTGGAGATATTTCTGATTAACATCAAAATGCTTCCCAGCAGAGAGAAAGGTCTCTAGGAGCCCAGGTCGGAGGCAAACCCTTTCTTTCCACACCTGTGAGTGCTTTTCCAGTAGCACGGCTGCAACACCACCTTCTAGGAGGCCCAACCCAGTGAAACAAAGGCATTAGTTTACTGTGTAATGACCCACGCTGTATCATCTAATATTACAACCCTGAGAAACCGGTTTCTGAGTCACATCTGCTCTGCCAGTGGGAGCAAGTGGAAAGAAGGAAACCCAGTAGAGGAGGAAAGAAATGTTCTCACTTTGACAGGAAGGACTAAGTGTTCAAAGTAAGGTACCGTGTTTAGGACATTTCCTAACTGAAACGTGTTATTCACTGGTTATTGAGAAAGGCGGAAAACCAACAAACCCTTAGAATCATATATGTCTGCCATAGGGCTTGACTTTCATGAAAAAGAATCTTCAGAACTGTTGCTGTGGATATTTGCTGTCTTTAAGGACGGATAAGCTCATTATTCTTTGATATTTTTGATTAATATAAACTAAAATAGCAAATTTAATAAATTAAGGTCAATGTATAAGCTATTATACATATTTATTTATATACGTAAATTATTATTTTATTTTTTTATAAAAGTATAAATATATATATAAATGTGTTCATATTCACTTTCAAGGGCATCTTTGAGTGACGTTTGAGCAACTCAAACTGGAAAAACTAAACGCTTTGAAGAATCAGTCCCATTGACATCCTAGTTAAATTATCTTAAAAGGTTCAAATTACTTACAGCATTACTATATTTAATTTTCCTTTTTAAGCGCTTCAATTCTGATCCTAATAAGTAATTATTTCCTAGCTAATTAAATGGTCTTATAATCTAATAAATTATGCTAATATAATAAATATTACGTTGTTTTAAACATTCTAATACTGTTACAAATTTAGCCAAATTATTTTATAATATTCAATTTAAAAATTGTAAGTCTAAAATCAATTACTCTTACACATTTTAAATGGAATCACGGAGCCATTTGGTCAAACATGCTAATATGCTAAATCTCTTATACATTGTAAGCATTTTATACACTAAATATGATGCTAGATATTCTCACATTTTCTCTGAACTTAACGCCATCATAGCAGAATGTTAAATTTTCTCAGAATTAAAATACCTATACACCCATGAAAGAAACAGTTCAATCATTCCAAACAAATTGACGTGATTGTTTCCATTAAGGTTCTTTGGTGGTCAAGATTAGGGACCAGGATTCAAATCCTGAGCCTATTCAGGGAAATTCTACCTACTCCAGTGATGGACGTCATGAGTCATTTTTATAATTGTTATAACAAGAATTACATACTTTACTGTGGACTTGAACTTGGGGCCAACCTTGCAGGAGTTTCAAAATTTGCTAATTCTGTTGGAGACGGAAGTCTGCAATGGCCTCTAAGATTGCAGCTGACTTCCTCTTTGGCTCGCTTTGATTTGCAGTTCTTCAGTTTCTTAAGACATTTAAGCTGTTTTCCCATTGACTTAAACATTGTTATTTCCATTGGGTCCATCACTCTCTTATGCAAATCTTTTGTAACTTCTTTTAGCTTCTTTTGTAATGTTTTTAAAACTAACTTGTGTGGACAGAACTCTTCATTCTCATTACCTCTCTGCTAAAGTTGCTGCTAGCTTCCTTGCCCAAGCTCTTTCCTCCCTGACTGAATTCGAAGATTTCTTTAATTTCCTATCAGGGCAACAACTCATCTATTTGGATTCTCCTGCATCTCTCTCTTCACTGTATCATGAAGGGTAGCATACATGCCACTCTAAAATGTGCATCTTTGGTATAAAGATTATTTTGAATTAATTATTTTTGAGCCATGGCAGACACACAGGAGAGTCTCTGAAAATAGAGTAGCGTTTAACCTTTTGTAAGGAGTATTTAAATTTATAAATGAAACTACCATTTGTAAAGGTGTCTTCCAGTCTGTACTAGGAGGAGAAAGATGACTCTAAATCTCTGGAAACTCATAGTGGAGGAAGCATAGACCCTGCATAACAAACCTTACCCGTGTTTGCTATATGCTTTTCCTGGTAACCTCCCATAACTGCCAATCTCCACCATCTTTCTTTTGTTTTTAGCTCAAGATGGTATTTAAAGTGGGGGCGTAGGCCATTTCAGGGAGTTTTATTCAGTTTTCCTGGGTGTCTCTCAGGTATACATGAATTACATATATTATTAAACTCTTCTTTGTTTTTTTCTGTTAATCAGTCTTTTATTATGGAGGTGGGGAAGTACCAGCCAAGAATCTGGAAGGGTAGACACGATGATTATGAAAGGTGAACTCTTTCAATGTAAAGTGGACTCTAAAAACAAACCAATTTAAAAAACTCATTGCAATTGGTAAAACACATATATTTAACTCTAGGCCAGTGAATCTCAACCCAGGGATGATTTTGCCTCCAGGTAGGACTGTCAGATTTAGCAAATAAAAATATAGGATGTTTGGTTAAATTTGAATTTTAGATACATTTCTGAAGTAGTGCATGGGATACACTTATACTGAAAAATTATGTGTTATTTAACTAAAATTGGTATTTAACTGAAAATTTAAAATATTTGGCAATGACTGGAGACATTTCTGGTTGTCACAACCAGCAGTGGAGGCATGCTATTAGCATCTAGAAAGTAGAAGCCACCAGAGATGCTGCAAAATATCCTACAGTGTACAGGACAGCCTCCGACAGCTAAGAGTAATTCTGCCAAAAATAGTACTAAAGTAGAGGAAACCTCGTTTAGGCCAATAGGGCAATTAAAGGTGAAGGAAGAGAACTTGATCAATTATAGTGTTAGAATGGAATATGGTTGTAGAGGAGGAAAAAATATTTTTCCTTCTACCTTTCTAGGTTCTTGGGGCTCTGTAACAAAAGACAGATCAACAAGAGAAAAACAAAAGTTTGTTAACATGTATATTTCATATACACATGGGAGAAAGTCAGGGATGTCTACCTCAAAAAGGTGTTTAGAATTTAGGGTTATATGAGTGTATCATCTTAGCAGCTAAAGGAAAAAAGGGTCTGGAGCTTCTGGGGAGGGAGAGAAGGCAAGTTATTAAAAGGTGACCGGGAAAAGTATGGTAAAGAAGGGAAGATTTAGGTTAGTGCCTGTTCTATTGATAAGAGTTGCTGAGTCATATACAAACGGAAATATCCTTTTTTCCTTCTTCCCTTCTGGGTTCTTTGGCTGGCCTAATAATTAAATTGACAAAAGACAGATTAACAGGAGAAAAACAAATTTAACGATGTACCTATGGGAGCCCCGTAATGATATGAAGACTCAAAAGGAAACATATAATATCCTGAGCTAAGGAAAGGATAGAGGTTAGGGGTACAAAAGTCTGAAAGGCCATTCACAGGAAGGCTAGAGAAGATGTTCAGAAAACAAAGGTCGGCATTTTATGCAGATGGATTTCTTAGGTAGAAAGGTATCTCTGGTAATAGCTCACTTTCTCATACAGGTCCATTTTCCAGTGTAAATTTAGGCAATTGAAGAGGAAATAAAGGACTTTTCCCGAATATGCTGGGTTTTGATTGCCTGTAGCTCAATATAATCCTGCAGCCAAAGTGACATATCTTGGGCTGGGAAATTTGCTCCCCTTCACCATCACTCTTGCCACTGTATGCAGAGTGGATGTGAGGCAGGCCAGAGAGAAAACAACAAGCCCAGTGAGGAGGCTCCTGCATGAGGTCATCTGAGAGGTGATGGTCCCTCAGACAGGACAGCAGCAGTGAGGATAGAGAGAAAGGAGGAACTCTAGAGGAGTTTAGGAGGACTTTGTTGAATACACATTGTTAGGCTATGTTGAAATAAATTTATAGGCCCAAGATAGAGCTTCTCCTGCCCTGGGGGGCCAGTCAGCAAACTGAAACTTCTATGTCCCAGTAAATGCTGATTGACCAGAAACAGTCTATTCAGCCAGCCTATCCCCAAATGCCAAGAAGCTGTAATGGTCTCCTTATTTTAAATAAATTCACATATGCAACCCTAGCCAATCCATTTAAACAAACTATTCTTTCCAAATTCCCTGACTGACTTGCTAGCCTTACAAGGAAATCCCCGACCTCCTAGCCGATCAGGCAGCTTTGTGCCAGTCTCAGCCTATCTATCTATGTGTTGTGGCTGAATCAGCCCTTATGATTCTTACTATGATTGCAAGATACCCTTCTGCAATAACCATCAGGAAACTGAACAAAATTAAGGTTTATTACTTACAAGACCTGGAAATTACACAGCACACCTGGGGCCACAAAGTGAGGTGTGTGTGTGTGTGTGTGTGTGTGTGTGTGTGTGTATTGGAGAAGCACAGGCCTGGGGGAAGGTTGGAGTGCACAGGCCTGAGTTTCTATTTTTATTGGGGTTGAGGGTGGGGCCTAGGGTTTCTTGGGCACACTCTTTATTGGTGAATTTAAAACATAAGAGAGAGAATTTAAAGTGTGGGGAGAGAAAAAAACTTGTGGCCCAAATGGACAGTTATTGAAATCAACCAAGATCCCTAAAACACAGGGTCTTAGTGGGGGGGACGCAGATTGGTTCTCTGTCTAGTTGTGTGGCTGGCAATGTGTTTCTTCCAGAGAGCCATCTTTGAAGTAAATGCCTCTTTGAAGTGGATTCTTCTGTTACAGGAAAATAAGGTGCTTGGCCTCACATAGGAAAGAATTCAAATGTTGAGCCAATATAGAGTTTAAAGTAAGAGTAAGTTTATTTAGCAGAGAGTAAGAAAAGAACGGCCATTGCTCAGATAGAGTGGCAGTCTCTAATTGTTAGTGGAAGAGACCACCCTCCATCCCTGGGGCTAGGGTTTATGTGTGTTTTCTGTTTCCATGGAAAATGTATTGGTCTGAAGGAAAGGAGGAAAGATGAACAATGGTAAGTTTATCTTTAACATCTGTAAGATGTAAGAAGAATAGGGGCAGGTTTGTCTTTTCACTTTTGTAAGGAGCAACCTGTGTTTTACTTGTGTTGCGGAAAATGACGAAGACCGAGAGACTCAAGTGACATGCAGAGATCAGGGAGAACACAGCTTTATTATGCCGGCAGGCTCAACGGGATTGTTCCCAAAGAACTGAGCACTAACTGGGGTCGGGCGCTTTGTTTTATATGATTAGGCCTCCAGGCTGGGGGGAAATCTGGCCGGCGTGCTGGGGAGGTCTGTCTCTAGCAGCTGTGAACGCTCAACATTGTTTTGACAGGGAGGCCTCTAACTACAGTGCCTACCGGAGACATCTCCGATAATAAGGTATGGGAGGAGGAGGGATGGAGCTCTGAGCCGGGGGCTTGCAGGAGACAGATCCGATTAGTATCGGAGGACAGGGATGGAGCTCCTAGCTGGGGGCCTGTAGGAGAAAACCGTCCCAACATTTGCAGTGGGCTTTACTACAGGAATGGCCATAATGGAATCTCTAGTCTTTGGGTAGTTCGTGCTATATGATTGATTAACATCTGCCTGAGTTTTGTGTCTTACATCATGTAGGCAGCAGGCTTGGAATCCAACTTCCTAGTTTCTTCTTCTGTAAAAATAGTCCGCATACTCCTTCCCTATATCACCCCCACAATGAAAGCTTAAGTCAGGCACTTAACATTACAAAGAGAAAAAAAAAAAAAACATGCCCTGTTTTCTTCTTGCCTCTTCTAAAATACTCGCTTACTAGCTGTTGCCCAAATACTCCTTGGAAGACCCACTATGCTCCCCTTTGTGAGACGCTATACTCCCTTTCGATCCATGGATTGCTTTCCCTTGAATAAAGGACATCAAACCAATGACTAAGTTGTTTTAGTTTTATCGTTTGACAGCTGCAATCTATGGGCTCCAAGCACACTTCTCTATATTTTGTTCTGTGAGGCTCACAGCAGCACTCTGAAAGCTACACTTCTCCACCTCCCTCCCCACTGCTCTTTGGTTAGGTTCTCCCAATGGGAAACATTCAAGGGAGACCCCAAAGCTAGGGAGGATGAAGGAGACCTGTTCACTTCTACATGTTTGCTGATCCTATCAGCAGAAGCCTAACATAGCACTTCATTCTAGAAACAATAATTGTTCTTTTTGTTTTTTCTGCACTCCCTGAACCAGCCTAATCATATCCTTCAGAGGTGCCATCACCAGCTGTCTCCTTCCCACAACTCAACTTGATACAACCCCTCTTCTGAGCTCCTGGAGTAGCAGCAACCAGACAACAGCCCCTCCTCAAGGCCTGGGTCCCAAGAATTTCAGGGTCCTTCCTCAAGCTCCTGAATTCTGATAACCCCAATCTTTGCTGTTTGTTCCCCCAGTCCAAGGGGTGGTAGCTGCTCCTGCAATTCTCTTTCTGTTACCTCAGTGTTCCCTCTTACCTGTTCAGTTCTCCAATGCCCTCTTAACCTAATCCTTATATTAAATTGTTTCTGTTAAAATAACATGTGTGGTTTTTGTTACTGGACCCCAACCAGTATAGTACTCTAGAGATGTATAGAAACTAGAAATAGCAGGGAGTCTCAATCTGATATAAGACACATGGGAAATGGCAGATCAGGAATAACATTCTTCTGGCTTAGGAAATCTGGTCAATTTTGATAACTTTGTTAACCAAAATTAATTTTAGATAATAATGAAAAATAAAAACATTTATTTGAGCAAAAAGAGCTGCAGCCCAGGAGACACAGATTCAGGTAGCAACCAAAAGTGTGTTCCACTGAGGCAAAGGAGAGAATTTACCTTTTGTAGAGAATTTTTTTTGTAGAGAATCACCTTTTTGTAGAGAATTTCACCTTTTGTAGAGAATTTTCCCACCCACAGTTCCCATTTTGGTCTATATTATGTTAATGAGGTTTCCAAATTGTACAGTTCTAATTGACCTAAATTGTGCAGTTCTGATTGGTCTGTATAGATGCAAATGAGGGCATTATTTGCACAGTTCTGATTGGATGGGGCAGATCTCAGTCCATTGGTCAAAGGACAAAACCAGGGCTTCCCTGTAGTGGTTGACTCAGATAGTGTAAATACGCAAGGAATAGTGGGGGAAGCCGAGAGTTCAGTCTGAAGTTCTTCCCACTATACAGAGTATGTGAAGAGCCATTGTCAGCAAATGGCTGCTACTCTTTATTACTCCTAACATTTGGGAGCTTAGTTGTCCGTGGGGAGTCCACCTCAGCAGATAAATTCTTTCTCGGGGTTTACATCAAATGAATCTTTCTTCTAGGGGTCCACACCTTTCACTAAAAGGCAGAACACTGGAAGAGAAGTAAGATTAGGGAAGGGTTGGGGAGAGATGATCTCTTCCGGTTTGCATAAGTTGTGTTTAAGGGACACATCTGTAGCACATCTATGTGGAGATATCAAACAGGACGTGTGTTATATGGTGCTGGAATTTTCGAGTAAGAGTAGTTCTAGGGATAAAGATTTTGAGAGTCATTAGCATATAGACCAGTCATTTTCAATGTAAGAAATGAGAGAGTTTAGATACCTTATTAAAGTTTTCTATTTCCTTCTATGACCTGTATAAAGTTCTTGATTGTATTGGGTTATTACTTCTTTAAATAACACGAGGAGTTTTTCTTTTCACTTTACACCTTTAATGTTGACAGTTGCTATCTAATCAAATAAGTACTTTTGCTAATCAGAATAGTTGAGTTTCTGAATTTTATGCATTGGAGCCTTGTCATCCTTTTCTGAAACACTCTTGCATGTTTACTTTTCTTATATAGTTTGTTCACTTAAAATTAAGTCCAGGATTCAGAGGCCACATTGTAATCATTATTGTTTTATACTAATATAGGGTCTTTATTCTCCAGAACAGAAAATCTTGTCAAATTTAAAATCAATTTTGAATTTTCCAGTCAATAGGAAATTTATGGCAATGGAGGAGGAAATGGGGTCAGCCAGCCCTTAAAATTAAAAAAAATATATATATGTGTGTGTGTGTGTATATACATACACACACACACACATATATATATACATATATATGTGTGTGTGTGTGTGTGTGTGTGTGTGTGTGTGTATAGGCATTGTAATTTTAAATTTAAAATAGGTCGTTTAATTGTTTAGCACTTACGCAATGCTTAATTCCATGGTATGTTCTGTTTCTGTGTCATGTACTCACAGAAATAGTTATTACTATGCCGCATTAATGGAAACACAAAGGGTAAATTAAGTATCATGCTCACAATCTTAGTTGTTGGAATGCTGTGATTTAGGATTTTCTAGTTTTTGAGATACTTGAACATATCTGAACAAAGGAGTTCGTTTATATTTCTTAGTAAAAACAGAAAAGTAGGTAGGAAGTAACTATGTTTACTGACAAATCTGGTTACATTGGATGACTGTTTCAGAATATAATCACCTACTTCTGCAAATTGTCCACTATCTCTCCAGTGACTCAGGAATCTGCCAGATGACTTACATTATGAGTCTCTTGATTTTGCAATAAAACCAGTTTCACAGTATGAGACAAGCTATAGGGTGTAGGGTGTGAGTGTACTTGTCTGACCTAGGATGGAGGATGCTGCCTGCTTTACACCTTGAACGACAATTTTCTCTTACTCCTGGTGCCTTTTAGGAGTTAAAAAAAAAAAGTGATGATTTATGTCTACTTCCTTGTGGCGCTTAAATGTTCATTGTAGTACATTCTACTCTAAGCCTATGAAATATAGTCTCAAGTTTTATAGGGTTTTGCTTATTTTGTTCTATTTCATAAAAAAGTATTTTTTAATTTTTGTTTTTCTTAAATTAAGCTGTTGTTAAGTTCAAGGCTGTCAGCCTTTGGTTGGCCAGATTCCGATCCTTCCTCTTTAGAAGTTGATTTACCTCCCCAGTTCTTGGTAATGTCCAGACCTTTTCAACCAACCATTTCTCATAGAATAAGGCAGGGTCCCTAGGTCATAGTGTCATATACCACTCTATCAAATCAAAACACTCCTTTTTCTCTATCAATCACGAATCCACTAAAATAAGTGAACAGAACTATTCACTGACCTGAAATAAAACATCCTATCCTGATAATGTTTTAAAATTGCTTTAAAAGTATTAAGAGTGGCAGCATCTAAAAAGACTTCAAAACCGTAAGCCAGTACTACATTGATGGCCAATCATTTTAGCACTCAACCCACTAACTTATGGAAGAGTTTTCCCCATGTTCTTAGCCTCTGTGCCCCTTCTCCATTTTATATTCTCCCCTCCCACAATTATGTTATGAGCCAGCTGTGTGATGCGGTGTTTAAAAAGAATAATGAAACTGTGACCGATAGGAATTCTGCATGACTTTTAGAGTGGAAGAAGCATCACACATCTTAATTTTTTAAAATCAAATTATAAGTGGTTTGAACCTTACTTTGAAAGGTTTTAAAGAAATCCAATGTTGATCCACTTCCCTGGGTTTTCCCTTTCCTTGGGATAGAGCAGAAGTCTTGAAATATGGCTCAGAGTAATCATTCCATGCATTTTCAGCTGTTATTATCATTAGCATTCTTATTATATACTGTGTCTACTAAAATCTTGGGAACTTGTTAAAACATAAATTCCCCATATGCCCATCATAGGTAATGAATCAGAATGTCTAGATGAGGACCTGGGAACCCGAATTTTAATCAGCATTCCAGATGATTCTGAAGCTTGGAGTCAGGAGCCACTTTGAGAAATCATGATGTTCGACCTTTGTGATTCAGAAGCCTGAAGAGGATGTAGCAGAGTGACAAATTTAGCATTCTATCTGGCTTCAAATGCAGTTTTGCACTTACATCTAAATGTGTTTGAGTTTGAGGCTCTAAAAACTCTTCACATAAAATTAATGAAGCTGTATAGTGAACAATACTCCTTACCTTAACACCTCTACTCTCTCAACAGCTACTCTCACTTCTCAATGGGCATTTTTGGAGGCAGGGCTGCCTGCTTATTTCTATTCTAAGTATAAAACCTAAAACCGCCTTGATGGTGAATAACTCATTAAATAAGAATAGGTTCGTGCATGTGAATTGCTGGGGTCAGGGTTTTGACCTAAATTTCCTGGACACTAGCTCTTTCTTCCTTGACCATCAATATTTAGCTGTTTTTCTCATTTTACCTCATGTATTCTCAATGAGGATGAGGTCGCTCCCCACCCTCCCAATGCCCCCAACCTGCCCACACGCCCATCCCACCCCCTGCACTCCCAGAGGCAAAATTGTTTCTTGGAAGGAGAAAAAAAAACTTACAATTTTTATGACTATAGCACAGATATATATGCAGTACATAAATGTATATACAATATATGTGTGGTGTTAAAATTTCATGAAAGAGGGGCAATTACGGGGAAAAAAAAGGCTACAAAGTTGCTTTAGGGAGAAACAATGAAAAAAAGCTTGAGAAACACTGCTTCGACTGAGTTCAACCTTGATTTTTCAGTTTTTAAAATTAACAAATTTCAAATTCAGAAAATAGAAACAAATTCCCAATAATCTTGCCAAGACACACTAATATACACACGTAGCACTATCAAAACTGTAGGACTCAGAAAGAGTCTGGAGGCTTTGCTAGAAATAAATGGTAGAGATTTATTCAAGGTTCTGGAGTTTGCAAACTGGGAACACAGCTAGGCAAAAACCCAAGAAGTGTTCCAAAGAAGAAAGAAAAGTTAAAAGTTCTTTTAGTAAGAAGTACATTCTTCAGAATTATCAGTCCTGCATTCTTAGTCCTAGGATTGGCCCAGAACAATTTTCAATCAGATGTCAGGTAGTCAGAATGATGGTTGCCAGGTTGTCTGGAAGATAGATGCCAGGAGATCTGGTCAGGTCCCAATGGTCTGGATAATGGATATATACATAAGTCCATTAAGGGGTAATTAGGTGTTCTGGATATGTGAGTCCTTCAGGGGATAATTAGAGGGTTATTTAGAGGTCCAGATGTATATCCAGTCATTGATACAGGTCTGGGAATTTCAAAAAGTTAAGTTCCGGCTAGTTAGAACAAGAATGGAGTCTTTCTTCATGCTTCAACCTTCATAATGTCAATCATTTTAGCAGCTTAGTTAAAATGACTCCATTTTATATATTCCCTATCTTCATTCTCTACTCACCCTCTACGTGTATTAATGTTAATACAGTATGGTAAACAACCATATGATTAAATAGATTTAACAGATGAAGAGGCGAAGCACAGAGACAGTAAATAACTTGCCCAGGGTAACACAGCTAATAAATGATAATATGAGGATTAAGATGTAAGACGTTTAACTCCAGAATCTACAATTTTAACCATTATAGCATATGGCCTCTCTCTTTTGGTATATATTTTTCTAGTCTTCTTCCTATGGATTTATAGACACACTTTATTTATTTATTTGCAGGAAATGAGTTTTTCTGCACATATTTTTGCATCTCATGTTTGCTCTTTAACGCTACGTAGTGATATACTTCCATATTATAAAATAGTCCTCTATATTTTAGTGACTCCCTATCCTTTCCTTAATATTGATAGTAACAGCCCTCATTTATTTAGCTCTTACCATGTGCCAAGTCCTAGCCAGGGGCTTAACACGTATAGTCTAGTTCAAGCCTCATAGTAGTCCTTTGAGATGATAATTAAAAAAAATAATAATGGCTACCATTTATTGCATGCTTACTATTCACTGGATACAAACTCATCCACATGACCTCATTTAGTGCTCTTTTACAATGGTTCTATGAGGTTGGTACTATTATTATCCCCATTTTTACTAATGAGGAAACTAAGACTCTGAGAGGTAAAATTATCTGCTCAAAATCAGCAGTCAGCAAGTGGCGGAAACATAGTCAAAAGCCTTCCTTTCCCCTGAACTGCTGTACGAGTATGCCCCTGCTACCTCTAAGAGACCATAGTGTATTTGGGTCTTAATGTGCTTTATAGTCCTTAGAGGCAAGTAGACTTCCTGCTGCTGTGATGGTTCCTTGGTTTCCGGACCATGGGTCACTTCAGCTCCCCAGACATTACTAGAACACTGAAACTCCATATTGCTATAATAATTGTGAGCTCGGATTTTCTGCAGTTTTAAGATCTAACTTTACCAGCTATTGTTCTGTTGCATTACAACACAGGAATTATTAACGCTGACCAAATAAACGATATGGAAGATACATCCGTAATTCTTAGACTGTTCCCCTCTCAGAGACAGTTGTCCTGACACAAGCCCAGAGGCAAACAGCATTATTCACAAATGATCCCAAAAGAAGGCTGAATGAGCCAGGCGCTAGTGTCACTTTTCCTGTATAGATTCTCAGCCTGTCACCTCAGGACTCCCCTTCTCCCTCTAGCTCCTGATCACACAGGGCAGGTAAAAAAAAAAATACTTGTTGGTTTACTTCTGTCTCCTGGGAAAGCGCTGCAGGCACAGCCCTGCAAGCACATCTGGATTACGTGGATGAGCTTGGGATTTCTATGGGCCTTCCAACTCCTTAGGCTAGTATTGGACCTTGGCTTGGACTGTGGTATAAAAGGTTAGCACACCAGAACAGAGAGTGGACTTCCTGTGTAAATTTGAACTTACTTAGGCTGCTATCCTTTTTTCGTCTGCGGGATGAAGGGGCTGGACAAGATTATTTCTAAAGGCTTTGAACTCAAAAGTTTAAGTTTACCACTAAATGGCCAAATGCTGCAAATATGGCTAACAAAACATTGCAGAAATGAGAGCTGCTGTGGCATAATTGAAACGAACACAGGCTTTGCAATCTAAGGGACAGAGATTCTATTCCTGGCTTTGTGACTAACAGGCTGATGATGATTTTGGACAACTTCTCTGAGCACTAGTTTCCTCACCTGAGAATTGGAAAGATAGTCATCAAAATTAACATGAGCCAATGATTTGAAGTACCACGTTATAGCGAATGTGGGAAGTTGTGAGCAAAGAAGCCACCAATTCCCCCCATTTCTGCGCATGCCATCCGTATGGGATAGATTTGTGATTTGCTTTGACCGACAGGATGTGACAGTAGGGATGCCGTGCCAGTTCTGCACCACGGTGTTTCTTTGTCACCTTCTCTTGAGATCCAGCCACGTTAGGAAGCATAGGCTAGACAAGAGGTACCCACTTGCGTACCTGCAGGGGCTTCAGCCACCAGCTGATGCACCAGACATATGAGTGACACTATCTTGGGTGTTCCAGCTCCCAGAGTTCCCAGTAGAACACAGCCACATGTGTGGTCCCAGTTAACACAATGGTAATCAAGAGTTCCTTCTAGCAGAGTCCACCCAACCCTCAGAATCATGAGATAAGTGTTTTTAATCCACTAAATAAATGTTGGAGTGGTTTGTTACACTACAATAGAAAATAACTTGTCTTGAATATTACTTAATGCATTTTGATCTCTAATTCCTTGCTACCAACTCTTGGTTCCCTTATGTTTTCACTGGAAATTTACGCTTATCAAGCTGACTGCTTCCCCTGACCAGTTTTCCCTGTCTTTTCATTTCTCCCCATGTAGTCAGATTATATAACATCTGGATATGACTGTGGTACATATATTCACAGTTTCTTTATAGATACAATTTCTCCTAGAAACAGATGGAAAAGCCAATATGACAAAAACGCACTTAGTATGAACTCTCTGGACTCCAGAAGAAGCTAAGTCTGGCTTGATGTAGAAGGGACCAGCTTTGGACAGAGTCACTCACTGACCCTTACCGTTCCTTCCAGGTCCTGATTCTTTCATTCCTTAGGCCAAGAGCTGGGGTAGTTATGTGGTGCAGCCAGAATCTGAAATGTAGGGTCAGATATGCTTGTTCGAATGAATGGTAATAATACATTTGCATCACAGCACTGGGGAGACATCCAAGCAATCATTTGGATTCCCCTTTTGATATAGCTCATCTCCCCCCCCACTCCATTCATCTCAATTGCTCTTTTTGCATTTTCCTGTTGGTGGAACCTCATCGATGGTGTGCAGGTACCGTGAGGATTGAATGAAGCCGTCCCTTTTCAGTGGTACCGCGTACAGAATAAGAGCACGTGCTCTGGGCTCAGAGCTGAATCCACTTGCGATAAAACCTTGGACACGTTACTTTCATGTATTAATTAATTCGGTAAATATATATTGAGTACCTATTATGTGCAAAACACTATTTTAAATGCTCAGAAGACAGCAGCGAATAAGACTGGCAATGTCTCTGACTTCATGGGATATATATAGTATGCTTCTCTTCCCACACCTGTAAAATGGCGATTTTAATAGTTCATAGCTCAAAGTGCTATCCTGAGATTAAGAAAACATTATGTATAGAAATAACTTAGCACAGTACAACAATTCAACAAATATTAACTCTTATGAGTAATATTATCCAGTCTAGTACAATCAGAAATATATCAAAGGAACTTGTAATTTTTTGTCTTGCTTGCCCTATTTTATGGGGATATATTTTATAAAGAAAAATTTTAAAGTAACCATTTCAATAGGAAAAGTATTACACGTATGAAATTCAATATTTTTCATGTTATGTTTAAAATATTAGAAAAACAGAAACAATTGCAAAAGTTTCCATATTTACCTGTGACTTACTTTATGTCTCTAAGGAGAAGATAATAAAAAGTGCTGTTTTTCAACTGTCGTCACCCATATTTCAATGTCTCAGAAACTATAAAAAAAGAGACAAATATGTAAATTTACTCCCTAAAAATTTATGGTGTGGCAAACTTAGCGAGTTGAATTCTCCATGAGCTTTTAAACCTGGTTTGAACCTAATATTGACTTTTAGTTTGTAATTCTGAGTCACTGGAAGTGACTTAGAAAGAAATCAAGCATGGGCAAAGGACAGAGCTATCTGACAAAGAAGGGGGTGACTTAGCTGGGGCTAAGAAATATGAGATTTCCTATATATACGTTCAGTCCACAAATTCAGTTAACCACACAAAGAGGTTTGATGATTCAAGATAGAAGATTACATACATCTTCAGAGGCTTGATGTCCCTCAAAGTTTAACTCCAGTATGGATGGGAGTATAAATTGCTGCAGCCACTCTGGAAAATTGTTTGGAAGTATCTACTAAAATTCTACACGTGATTGTCCTATGACCAAGAAATTCTACTCTTAGGTATAAACTAAATCAAAATGTAAATATCAAAGACATACAAAAATGTTCAGCAGCATTATTTACAATAGACAAAAGTTGGACTCCATCTAGATTCCATCAATTGTGGAATGGATAAATAAAAGTTGTTATATTAATATAATGGAATACCACACAACAATAAAAATGAACACACTATTGTTACCTGCAAAAATCTGAATACATTGTACAAACATAATGTTGAGCAAAGAAGTCAGGCACAAAAGAGTATACACTGATGATTCCATTTTTATAAGATTCAAAAGAGCAAACTAATATATGATGTTAGAATCAGAGTAGTGGTTACTCTTGGAGAAGACAAGGAAATAGTAATTGGAAGTGCACTTTAGAGAGGTCCTGGGGTATTGGCAGTGTTCTAGTTCTTGATCTGGGTCACGATTTCACAGGTATTAATATATTCACTTTAGAATAATTAACTGAGCTTATGATGTGCACATGTTGCTATATGTATGCTACTCTTGAAAGTAAAACACACACACGCACACAGACACACTTCAAGGCTCCTAACTGATAAATGGACTAAAATCTCTAACAAATATGATTTTCTAGGAACCTGTCTCCCAGCGCTGCTTCCTCATTCCTAGCAGCTGACCATCCTCTTAGAGCATCTTCCCATCTTTAGTCTTGCCCTTGCATTGTTAGCCCAGGTGGTGGTGACTGAGTTCTACATCTGGTTATGGCAGGCCTAGCACATGCCTCATCCAGCCCTGAATTATCCAGGGCTCCATAGGAAACAATCTTATTTGAGAAATATGATAGGAAAAACTGGAATCTGGCAATGTCTTGCTTCTTTTCCTGGAAGAATTCTGGTGTGCCCTGACTTGCCTTTCTATCAACAGGCCATGAAAACACAAAAACAATTCAACCAATGGAGTTAGAAGAAAGCAGAAGTGTAATTACCACTTAGAGTGCCATCTGCTGTATTTTCTTGCCAAATGCCACAAACATCTCTGCTAAGAGCCATAGAGTTTAAAGCCTTTCCCTGAAGGATATTACAGACCTCTTTCTTTGGATCTAACCTTCGACAGAGCTCTAAAAATTTCTGTTATGGGTCAGTTGGGGAAATATTGAATAACTACTGATGCAGTGCACATTTTTGCCTGTGGTCCTGAACGAGCTATGTTTGGAGACTTTCCCACAATGGAAACTGTGGAAAACAAATGTTGAATCTCCCAGACTCCTTTCACATCAGGCATGGGCACATGACCTAGGGTTCACCAATTACCACCTGAGCTTAGAACTGGAAGCTCAAAAGAGAAAAGGCTGATATTGCCATTTCCATTCTAATAACTGCCTCCGGTTTCTACAGACAACACTGGGAACAATTCCAGCAGCAAGGTGCAAAAAGAGTGAGGGTCTGAGATTCTGCCCTACCTGTAAGCTAACCAGTGCACCTCCCACAGTTTTATGGAAGCTGGTAGAAGACACTAAACCCTTGGGTCAAAGACGAAGAATTGCATTACTCATGGCACGTCAAGCTGCATGACATCAGCATATGTACTAGTTCCCCTTGTCCCTAATTCTCATGGGAGCAATACAGATGGGCCCGGATAGATACCTGAACACACAGTGGTTATGTTACAGGAGAGGAACTTTCCATAGCCTGTTGATAGGACAGCAAGTCAGGCACACTAGAATTCTTCCAGGAAAAGAAGAAAGATATTGCCAGATTCCAGTTTTTCCTATCATATTTGCCTGAATCTTTTATAATGGGTATCTTCCCTTTATTCTAGAGGGAAATACTATCTCTACCTTCCAAGGCTTCTGCTCTGCTAGCAACCTTGAAAAATAATCTGGAACAAAGCCAAACAGTGCTCCTGCTTACAAGACATGCAGAAATGCAAGATGTCAATGGCGAATTGTCTCCTAGACTAGTGTTGATGGCATGGGAGGCATTCATTGCAGTGACTCAACTGAACAATGGTGCTTGTGGTATCTTCACCAGCCCAGTTTTGCAGCATTATTTCCAGCATTGGCCCTGGCTGCATTGTCTCTAAACCTGATTCTTGGTCCCATCTGGAGTTACTGCGCTCTGACCAATATCTTCTGTTTGGTTTCTTTCACTCATACGTACCAATCCTGACTGATATATTAAAAGAAGTGGTGGTTCTTCACTGGAAAATACCTATACATACCCATTTCGTGTCCTTTATTGTATTTGACTCGTTTAGTCTCTTAGATGTTGGGTAAATCATCTGCCTTCTCATCCACTAAAGCCAGGTGTAAGCTCTCCTGGGTCCAATGTTAAAGAAAAAAGAAGTGGTATCTGTATCACCCAGAGATCCTCTATGTGAGGTCAAATCCCCAGATAATATAGTTTCTGAAGGTGTCGGATCCTTGGCCTGCAAGGTACTGGAACTCTGGAGATTTTGTCTAAATCTAAGATAAAAAACAAAAAACAAAAAACCTCAGCTTCACGAGACCACTGGTATGTTTAATCATTTGTTGATTGCTTACTCCACAGCAATGCTTTCTAGGATAGTGTTTCACAGTTCTTGCAAGATAGAATTTTTGTTTATTTATTTTTGGGTAATGATCTGAATTTTAATTTCTCGTTAGCATACACTTTCATTCCTGAGAATCATTTTTAAAAAATGTTATCTTGAAACATTTCCTCTCAAACAGTTCACACTTTAATATTGACTTTCTTATCTAAAAATGTTTGTTATTCATAGTTTTTGCATTGTCCTGATAGTAAAACGGATTTCCAAGATGGATTATATATGTTGCATCATCTTCTCTCTAAGACCAGCTACTCTGATTGTATTCCAACTCTACATTTCAAGTTAATGAAATATCATGTCTTATTCTCTCTTAATTTAAAGAATAATAAACTGGTTAGTGTGGGAAGGGATCTTAGAGGTCATCTCTGGTTTACTGCTCAATTTTAACAGAAGGAGAGAATCATACATGCTATAAATTCCAATATTCTTTCTGTTTCTTTTTAGCACACACTATTTGTCAGATTTCATTTGAAGCAATAAAGTAATACTCACATATTTTTTTTTAATTGGAAAATAAGGGAACCTGTTTTTAAAAAGTTATTCAAAAATAATTCACTAATTGTGAGGGAGAAAGAAACTTTCCTCTACCCTTCAGGTTCTTTCCACTGGTCTAACAATCAAATAGACATGAGACAGATTAGCTAGAGAAAACAATCAAGTTTAGTTACATACATATGTACGGGAATCCCATATACATGAGAGGTTCAGAGACAGAAAAGGAAATCGAGGTATATATGACATTCTGAGCTAGAGATGAGGTAAGGTGCCATGGGGCCTCAGAAGGTAATTTTAGGGAGAAGGTAATGCTCAGTAATTATTAATTTGCCTTGCCCTATATATAGATAAAAAGTCATAAATTTTATCACAGGCCAGACCTCTAACTTAAATTCTAGATAGTTAAGAGGGGAGGCAGAAGTTTCTCTTGAGCTTACAGGGTCTCAGTTGCTTTTTTATTTTTTAATTATTTCTTTCTCTTTTTTTTTTCAGTTACAGTTGACATTCAATTATTTTATATTAGTTTCAGGTGTACAGCATAGTGGTTAAACATTTATATAATTTATGCAGTGATTCCTCCCGAGTAGTCCAGTACCACCTGGCACTATACATAGTTGTTGCAACATTATCGACTATATTCTGTATGCTGTGCTTTACATCCCCTGTGCTTTACATGACTATTTTGTTCGGTTGCTTTTAACTCAAAATAATCTGCATCCCACTGGGACACATCTTAGGGTGGCTCCTTCTGAACGCCTACACTGTCAAAGTCTACATGCATTTTTCCTCAAGCACTTTATTTCTTGTTGTGTGTATAGTTCACATACTTTAGATTAAAATGTATATTTCATTGACATCTGGGTTATTTTTCCACTTGTTGCATATCATTTTTTTTTTCTTGAAGTGCTCGTGCTTCTTTCCAAACTGGTGAAGAAAATTAACAGTTTTATGAAGCAGTTTTCAGATATTAAGTTGCTTTCAAATTTGTTCCCCAATTTTATCTGTACAATCTGTTGTTAAAAATAATCTCTTCCTAAAAGTAATTTTGAAGTGAAGGTCTTCCTTAGGTTTGGATGGAATAGTAGGGAGTAGAGTGTAGATGGCTATGATACAATGGAGAGTTAGGTTTATACGTCCTAACTGACATGACTGGTTCTTTCTAGACCAACATGGTCATTAACGTCCCCTGGAACTATATGACTCCTGAGAAGAGAAAAGGATATGGGAATTCCTGCTGGGACGTGGAACAGCCATGTAGGATAAGGATGACAGATATCATTGGAAAGTGTGGTCAAGACAAGCTTAATAACGTTATTAGTAATGGTAACAATATTATTTAATATGATCTGAGTGTTTACCATATGCCAGGAACCATACCTTAAATGCATTGTCCTATTTAATCATCACACCAACATTAAAGTAGATACTATTATCGTTACTATTTTAGTATCGTTATTATCGATACTATCGTTACTATTTTAGAGATCTGGAAATTGAGGCTTAGAAAGGTTTCGCAACTTATCTCAGGGCAAAGAGCTTGTAAGTGATCAAAGCAGGACTCTAGTAGCATCTACTCAGTGCTAGGCATTTAGATACCATCTAGCTACAATTTGTTGAGCTGACATAGTTGGATGTAAAAATTATACTGTAGAAATATATTTAAAGATGTCAGAAAATGTTCACCATACATTAAAGGAAAACAAATGTTCACCACGCATTTTGTCTCCTTAGTCTAGCCAGCATTGCAAATATCTCTTACTGAGGAGCACGTATACTCTAATACTAATTTGGTAAAATAGACATATAGAGTGATATATGGTGTGTGTGTGTGTGTGTGTGTGTGTGTGTGTGTGTGTTTGCATATGTAGATGAATCTAAGAGCAAATACACCAAGTTGTTGATTCTTTCTGGGTATAGGATCCTTTTCTAGATCTCTATTTAGAAACGTTCTAGTTTTATAGTAATAAGAAAATAGTTGGCTGTTTGGTCCAAAAAGTTGGTTGGGTAACTGGTTCAATGGTGTAATTGCGTTCTCCAGAGAAACAGAACCAACAGGGTAAAGACAGATTTACTATGAGGGATTGGCTGTCACAAATATGGAGGCTGAGAAGCCCCACGATCGCGATCTGCAAGCTGGAGGCCCAGGAAAGCTGATGGTGTAGTTCCAGTTTAAGCCGAAAGGCCTGAGAACCAGGAGAGCCTAAGTGTGAGGGCAGGGGAAGATCGATGTCTCAGCTCAAACAGAGAGTGAATTTGCCCTTCCTCTATCTTTTTGTTCTGTTCAGGCCTTCAACAGATTGAATGGTGCTCACTTACGTTGGTGAGAGTGATTTTTATTCAGTCCACCAATTCAAATGCCGATCTCTTCCAGAAACATCCTCACAGACACAAACAGACATAAGGTTTTACCAACTATCTGGGCATCCTTTAGGCCAGTCAACCTGATACATAAAATTAACCATCACAAATGGTATCCTACAAAACCTAGGGTGAGAGGGGAAGAATGTTTGTATCACCATAAAGAGGGTGGTATGCAAAGCAGATGTGAATACCAACTGTTTTTAAGCCAGCATCTCAGTTTACATTTACTCTGCAAATTTCCACTACGGCTTCTTAGTTTAAGGCAGGGCCCCAGAGACATATCCTACATCCCGCATTAGAAGACTTACTGGAGGGCCTTAGCTTTTATAAAACCTTCAGAACAATCAAGTCTGTCTCCTAAAGCAAAGGCTTTAACCCAGCATTAGATATCTCTATCCTTTAGTGCCAGATTTTTCTTTTCAGTGAGTAGGAAGACCCAAAAAATAGAACATATTAAGGATAAATCCAAAGTTTTAACATCTTATGCCCAGATGCTTGCCTCCAGGTTCTCTCTTCTCCAAATCATCTTGAACACAGTGGCTAGGTTTCCCTTTTGAACTGGCTTTTCACACTGGTGTGTTAGTAAGAGAGGCAATGTATTTCTTCTATAACTTAAAAAGATTTTATTATACAAGTAATAGATTTTTTTCAGAAAGATTGGAAAAAAAAAGCATTTAGAAAAATGACCAAAAAAGGAAGAAACTAAAGATCATACATACATCCATGCCCCATTACCAAGAGCTTCCAGAAGTCAGATTATTCTCGAGGCACTGATATAATGCTAGAGTAAGTTATTTCTATTGCAACAGCTTCCTCAGCTAAGTCAATATAGATTGTAATCAAGCTAAATCAGATCTTAATGAAACATCTGCTGACACATGCATTTTGTCTCCTTAGTCTAGCCTGCATTGCAAATATCGTTTTTTGGCTGTGACATCAGGGTTGTATGCTTACAAGTAGAACACACCATTTTCCAGGAGAGTAAATGTAGATATTTGCACGCTAAATGGCCTGTGAGGACATAGATAGACTGTCTCCCACTACGCCAGTACACACACACACAGCTTCTTATTACTGTGTGGCTAATGATCTCGCAGGATAGCTCAGGAATCGCTCTCCATCTTACCTTGACTGAGCTGCTAATAGGAAATTCTCTTTCACCACTAACAGTAATAATGACTGTTTATTGAGTGCCCACATGGTACTGATCCATGTGCTAAATAAGCACTTTTGAATGCCCGCTCGGTAAATATTTACAAACTCCCTTTTAAGTATTGTTATTCCTGTTTTCCAGATGAGGAAACTAAAATTCAGAGAAGTTTATGTACTAGCTCAAAGGTCACACAGCTGCAAAGTGAGTCAAGATTCAAACCCAGGTCTGTCTGACGCCAAAGCCCATTCTCTTAACCATTGCAGTTAACAGCCTCACTTTCTGCAAACTTGGCTCATGTTCCTGGTTCTAATGATCCAAGTACAGAGGGAAGTGCCAGACCAAGAGTGTAAAGGGTCACCCACTCAAAACTTAACGCCCTAAAGATTCCACCTTGAGATTTAAAATTCAACACTCTGGGGTTAGTAATTGCTGCTTGGTTGAGTACAGGTGCCCGTTGAATTTTTATATTGGGTGAGACAGTCCGTGTTTCTCAGAAGCACCTCTACCTGTAGGATTTCAAGTAAAAGGACTTCGTATTAGGATGGCTACCTCATATCTTTGACTCTGTGCTTTCCAACCTTTCCTTCTGCCTCAGATGATTGTTTGTGACAAGGAGACATGTTCATATATATTCTCAGTTTTCTACTCTTCTTTGACTTGGGGAGGTAATAGGAAGCAGTGAGAAGCTTCTTGCTGGCTACGTTAATTCCTGAGCTCTTTTTCTTTGTAGTGAATCTAATCATGTGAGAATAGGTCATTGGAAAAAGTCTAGAAGGCTATATAGATTTACGTAACAAAGAGAAGGGGCTTAGAGTAGAAGAGGAACACAGCAAAAAGCTTAGAGTAACTGCCACTTATAAAATACTAAAAATGAGGGGGGAAAAATTTAACATTGCAAGAAGAATTCCTTTGGAATCTTTGTGACACACAGCAACGTTTTAAATTGCTACCTAAAGTTTGGATGCAGAATGGATATTTGAAAACAAAAGTGTTCTAAGAGTTACAAGGCAGCAGAACATGACTCAAGTTTGCTTCTCTTCCTTCTGAAAACAAACTCTCACACCCGCATTATTGATCCCATCCTGTCCTGCCGCCTTCAGGATCTTACTCTCTTTATGATCTCTTTCCATATTCCAGTCTTCCATCTCCCTCTTTCTACCAGGTCCTTCCCTCTGCTTCCCTACTTGGAGGAAGAAGCTCCTAGGCCCTGATGACACCCTGATTACCAATCAAGTTCTTATTTTGCTGTGGGATAACTGGCTCATGGTTAGTGTCCCATTTCTTTCTCAACACTTATTCAATTCCCTGGAACCTGGTTATGTGCCCACTCCATGACCAGTGACTTGTAAATGATAAAATCAATCTAACTTTCTTTCAGACTTTGATCTTCTCGCCATCTCTGCAGCATGTGACCCTGTTCTTCATCCCTTCCTTCTTGATATCCTTTCCTCCCCATAGTTCAGAGAGTCAGCTCTCTTCATGGCTGCATCGCTCTATTTTCTCTGTAAAATAACGAAGGTGATGAAACGACCTACCTCATTGGCTTGTGTGAGATGATGCCAGCAAATCACTCAGCAAAGTGCCTGGCATGGATATAAGTCAAGAAAGCTTAGCTACACTCAATCACACCTGAATCCCTTCTAAGATCATCCTTTCTTGATGCCTCTTTCTTCTGCTACCCCAGTACCTATGGACATTTGGTGAGGTTCAGTCTTTGGCGCTCAGGCCTTCTGCATTCTGTTCTTGAGACTTTCTCCTGTTCCCTGGGTTTTACTTAACTCAGCAGATGACCCCCAAATCTATACCTCAAGGTTAATTTCTTGGGTTTACTAGGCATTTCTATTTGGCTATTCTGCATTCATTTCAAATACATTGTCATCTTATTATAGCCTATATCATATATTGCTTTTTTTCATTTCTAGCAATGGTAACACCACTATTTTGTAGTCCCGCCTCAAGAACCTCCTTACACCCCTTCCTGTCTTAGACATAGTGCTAGATGCTTTACAGATGCGATTCCATTTAATCTTTGTAAGAGTTCTATGATATTTACTCATTAAGAAACTGAGGCTTAGAGGAATTAATCAATTTGCTTTAGAAGTCCAATCTGCCAACTAAAAGGACCTACTTGTTTGTGTTTAACTACCTTGCCACTTAATACCCGACTTTCACAAATTCACTTATCCTTTTATAATATGCAACAGAGGCCCATTTGTTTCTATTTGGCTTTTGAGTTCCACTTTAATTGTGACCTTTATTGTCATGTGCTTTGCAGATTTGCACTCTTTCTGTCCTCCATTCCTTTCTGTGCACCCACTTCTAGAAACACAATCCTTCATCTTTTCGCCTAAAACATGGCCTTCCTGTTTCACAGGGTTGTTCAGAGAACCACTTGACATCACGCATGGGAAGATAACATACACTCGGTGAAGGTAAAATCTAATAACAGCTAGTGGCAAGCTAATCAAGTTTCCTGACTGTAATGGAATAGACAAATGCTTGTACTGGAATTCAGTCTTTCAATGACCTTGATAAGTCACCACCACTTGCAAGGTCTCAGTTTCCTCTTCTGTGAAGTAAGGAAGTTGGACTAGATGATATCTTGTTACCTTGTGATTCTCAAACTTGAAGTTTCTGCTTATTCAAAATATACCTTATTTTCCACCTCAAGTAATGATAAAGATTCCTTGGATTACAAAATGATTAAGCCAGAGAAAGGCAATGTCAACAACTTCTTAGAATTTCCCCCTGCTCCTTTTTTTTGGGGGGGAGGGCGTGGGTCTTTAAGTTTGAGTCTCTGAAAACTTAAGTAATATATTATGACAAAGTGATCTATGATGGCAAAGTTTGTTATTTAATCAGAGAAACTGAATAAATTAATGTGTGCAATAACAATTTCATGATTATTTTGTCCCTTGGGGTACAAAGAATCCGTAGTTTCTAAGAGACTCCTACAAAACTATGTGTTTTCATTCAAGGTGAATGAATGTAGTTACTTTCTATTTTGTAATTTCTTTCAAATGGCAAAGAAGTTGCTATGGACTGAATTGCCCCCTCCCGAACCCCAACCCCCACCAAAATTCTTGTTGACCGCTAACCCCCATGTGACTGTATGTGGGACTTTTAGGAGTAAATGACGTTAAATGAGGTCATAAGTGGAATCCTAATCCTATACCATTGGTGGCCTTATGAGAAGAGAGAGAGCTACTTCTCTCCTCCCCTCTACCCCTTATTAGGACAGGCGGGAAGGTGGGAGGGCATTTACAATCCAGGAAGAGAGCTCTCACCAGCAGCAGAATCAGCCAGCACCTTATCATGGACTTGCAGTCTCCAGAATTGTGAGGGGAAAACAATTCTGTTGTTCAAGCCAGCAGTCTGTGGTATTTTGTTATGGCAGCCTGAGCAGACTAACACATAAGCATTTTCTACATTATGAGCATTCAGCAGCGCATGGCTAAAATGTATATTTAGAGATCTGCTATTTTTACTATTTGTCCTTGGAAAAGGTCATGTCTTTGCTTATATAGCCATAGATAAATTTAAGAGTTGTATTTTTTAAGACCGTTGTATTTTAAAAACTTTAGTGAGCACATTTTTTTCTACAAACCGTAGATTCTTTTTCTGCTGACCAAAGAAATTTTAAATAAGCAATAGAATGCCATCTTCTGTGTTTTGCATTTTTTTCTTTTAAAAGGAAGCTGTTCAAACCTACTGAATAGCTGTTAAATAATGGCCAAGGCCTCCCACGGAAGGATTCCTACTGCATTGAAGCAGCCTCAGGGGAGATGCCACTGTCACAGGGTCTGTTTGGACAGGGAGGGTCAGAGGCTGCTCTACCACCTCCCTCCCCGTATTCCCTCCACCTTTCTGTCCTTCAACATACATCCTTTGTATCTGTAAGTAAGCACGCAAAAAAGGGTATTTCGAAAAAATCGAACACCCCAAACGCTACAGGCATAACTTGGAGACACTGTGGGTTCGGTTCCAGACCACTGCAGTAAATCAAACATGACAATAAAGTGAGTCACAGATTTTTTGGTTTCCTAGTGCATGTAAAAGTTATGTTTAAACTATACTATCATCTATTAAGTGTGCAATAGCATTACATCTAAAAAATACCAAAAGGTACACACCTTATTAAAAAATAAAACACTTGATTGCTAAAAAACGCTAACCATCACCTGAGCCTTCAGTGAGTCATAATCTTTTTGCGGGTGGAAGGTCTGGCGTCGATGTTGATGAAAACGCAGTATCTGCGAAACGCGGTAAGGTGAAGTGCAAGAAAACAAGGAATAGCTGTATTCATATTTGTTCCACACTTACCAACCTTTTATGTACCTAAATCTAAAGGATCAAATAATATCAGCTGAAGAGAGAATTGACATTTTCATCAAATGTCTGCCGGGATATTGAAATGTTTAATAGTAAGTTTTATATCTGCAAAGCACATTATAGTTTTCAAAATGCTTTCATTCTCATTAGCTTCATAACTACTTTACGTGTGATCTAGAGCCATCATTCACTGTTTCCAGTGGAAAAACTAGGCTCAGGGTGATGTGGCCCAGGACAGTTTGTAAGTGGTAGGAGAGGAAAGTTTCCAGGAATTCTGAAACCTCATCGAGCATATTGGCTCCAGGAAACATAATGGACGCAAAATTCTCCAGGCCTAAACTAACTAACAGGAAGAGAGCACCAAAACAAATCACATGAGTGGAAAAAGTCAAGTGTTCCTGCAGTTTACACTTTTGAAGCAGTTGCTTCCTGCACTTACTGACATAGGTTAGTTGCCATAGTTATAATTTAATTTCTCAAATAAGAAGTAGGTTCTTCAGAACTTATTAGCTCCTGGATAGCATAGACCAGTGGTTTTAAAATTTTTTGGCCTCAGGATTTCTTTACACTCCTAAAAGTGATTGTAAACCCTATTGAAGCCTCTAAAGAGCATTTGTTTATGTGGGATATATCTATTCATTTTTACTATATTAGAAAATACAACAGAATTTTTAAAATATTTTATTAATTTATTTAAAAAATAATAAATGGATTACATGCTAAACTAAGTATCATACTTTTATTACAATATAACTATATTTTCCAAAACAAAACAAATATTAGCAAGAAAATTGCATTGTTTTATATTTTCACAAATCTCTATCACATCTGCCTTAATACGTGCCTGGATTCTCGTAACTGTGTCGGCATTCTAGCTGTGGCAATGTCATTCATGTAGCTCTGTAAAACTTCACTGTAAATCCATGAGAAAATAAGGGTTAAAAAAACAAATAATGGATTTGTAAGAGTAGTTTTGACCTTGCAAACACACTTGAGAAGATTTCAAAGGTCACTGGGCCATACTTTGAGAAACTTTGTTATAAATAATAGTAATACCCCAAACCCAGAATTTTAGGAATACATGTTTTTAAAAATATAATTCCAGAGGTACATGCTTTTAAGTACATAATAATCTCTGAGATAAGCATTTCTTCCAATAGAATCAGTTATGTATTTTAGTTCTTGTCTTTCCCTTGAATTTAAAGATAATCCAGAGCTATGAAAACAAAGAACAAGGACTCCAGGCCATCTGATCTCAGAAGGGATCCCAGTGAGGGCGGTTATTACCCCAGGTACCACCACTTTATGTGCAACCACCAAACAATTGCAGGAGTGTGTGAATGTAACTTTGGTTTCCTGATTAATGTAAATTCAACCCCGCACACTTGCTCTTTGTATTGTCAGTTCCAACACGAAAGACTAAAATGGGATGTGGACAGAATAGGAGAGTAGAGACTATTTCAAACTCTTGGACTCTTGGGTTACTCAGAAAGTGGCAGACCTTCATTTGATGGCCACTCAGAGGCAAGAAGGGGCTTCTTTGTCTTGAATACCAACACCCATGGGCTTTTTCAGCTTCTCAGAACAGACCTATCTCTGATGTTATGAGACAGGAAAAAAGTCTGAGTGCTAGTTCCATGCTACTCATCCAGTGAGAAAAGTATTGATGTTTTACCACTTGTCACAGCTGGAAAATACTCAAATGCAGCACTACTTAATAAAGCAATTTAGCATGGACTGTCCTGTTTTCTATATACTCGTGTACCATCAGCTAAGCAGATGGGGTGGCGGTGGTGGTGGCGGTGTCACAATCCCTTAACTCATCACTCTTTGTGGAAAGTGTGATCTCCCATCCTTCATTCCTCCCTTATTTTTCCCTACCTTTGTTCTTTCCTCAAATATTTATTATGTACCCAGTAGGAATGAGGCACTGGGATAGATACAACCTCAAATTTTCTTGGTTACCAATTCCATTTATTTTTAATGATTAAATATTATTTTTCCTAAATGAGAGGAAAGCATGTCCATTAAGAAAAATTAAAATTATAGTGAAATAGAAAGAAGGCAATTATAATTCCCCATAACTAATCTCTAGGGTATAATTTTAATAAATTCTCCTAGATTTTTTCCCGTGTTTTTACCTATTTGAGATGACATGTGTCATCAATTTTTTATCTTTCTTATTTGTTTAACATTGTGTCACAAGTCTCTGCAGTGATATTTAAAATTCATCATAACTTTAATGTCCAAATTTGGTGATAAATATCTCGATGGAGAAATCTTATTTCTCATTTTAGATGCCCTTAGGATAAATTGCTTCCTGGAAGTGGAATTACTTGGGGGAAAAGGAATGTGTGCATTTCATAGCTTCTGTTAACATACAGACAAATTCCTTTCCTGCAGTGTATCAGAATTATACCACCAGGTGAGGGGACTCATTTCATCGTGAAGGGAAGCAGAGTTTGCCACCCTGAAATATGCCCTTTGGGATATGGATTATTTTAAGCTGGTTAATTTTATGGAACAAAAGACGCAGAGAGAATCTTTGACCCTGCCTAAAGGAATTCAGGTAGAAAAACCTGATTCAGGAAGAGAACCTTAGCATATTCACCTTAGCATATATGAATTAAGTGTGGCAGACAAGAAGGATCCAAGCAAAGGTCTTTTTTGCAGACTCCCCTCTGTGTCCCATTGTTGCTGGGTGGCCTGGCAAGAATTAATTTACCATGTGTTTGCTCATTCTCATCTACCTGTGAATTGCCTACTTTCCCTATGAAGTTCCAGACTCTGCCACTTTCTCCTTAGGCCAGAGTGGCATATAAGTCTCAACTGCCCAGTGTGTCCTCAGGTGCCATATTCTTAGGGAACCCCTATATGTACATCCGTAAAAAATTTGGTCATTATCTCCTGTTAATTTGTCCAATGTTAATTTGATTATGAGTCCAGTCAGAAGAACTTAGAAGGGTAGAAGGAAAATTATTTTTCCTCCCCCCCAGTTTCACCCTCAACAGTACTGAGGATGAAATATTTATTTATATGCTATCTTTGCTAATACAATTGGTAAGAACAAAAAAAAATTCCTGTCTTTAAAGAAGTTTGCATTCAGGGTAAATATTGACGTAGAATCTTTAACAGTGCAGTAAAATCTTTAAGATCTTTAAGATGGAAGTTTTATAATACACTTGTGCCCACTTTTCATTCATTCAATTACTGAAAAGGAGGCAGAGCTTGGCTCACCCCAAAAGTCACTGACTCAGAGTTCTGGTGGCAAACACTGAAATCTATTTTGGTTAACTTAATCAGAAGGGAAATGCCTTGGAAGGCCATCAGGTAGCATACCAAACAGGAAGGCTGGAGAATCAGGCTCATCAAACAGGCAAGGTAGCTTGGTAGCTGGAATCAGAACAGGTCATACCACCCAAACAGCCACTTAGGACACCACTGGTAGTGCCATTGGATACTCCCACCTCTCACCTCTGGCACTGCTGTCTATGGGCACAAAAACCACTTTACAGATAATGGAATTATTTATAAAATGTCTTCTTCTTTGAATCACAGACTCCAGTTGCAAAGACCTTGATAGGAGCCTCCAGTTGGCTGAACTTAGGTCACATGATGAGTCCCTAGTAGCTAGGGAGGCGGAGACAGTGAGTATGGGGCTATTTTGGCTTTTAGGAGAGTTTGGATTTGTCCGCTGAGCATAAATGAATCTTTGCATACATGACTCAGAGTGTAAATGAGGCTTTGGCTAGAAATAAAAGATAAAAATGTATTCAAGTCTTAGGGTTTGCACCCAGAAATACAACTAGGCAATACCCTAGTTTCAAGAGTGTTTCAAGAAAGACAAACTGGGGGTTTTTATAGTAAAAAGCACATTCCTGAGAAGAATCAGTCCTGCATTCTTGGCCTCTAGATTGGTCTGAGATGGTAATCCTCTAGATAACCAGTGGTTTGATAATGGATGTCAGGTGGCCTAGATACGCGAACATTCTTTCCTTACTCCTTCAGGGGGTAACCCGAGGGTTATTTGGAGGTTAGTATATGTAGTATATCCAGGCATTGATACCCAGGACTGGAAAGTTCAAAAGTTTAAGTTCCCAGGCTAGTTAGAGCAAGAATCAAATTGTTTCCTCATACCTCAATCTACTTGATTTCAGTAATTTAGCAGCTTGACTTAGAGTGACTTCTTTTTATGTTTCACTCTATTCCTCAGATTCTAGACGGCAAGAGCGTGATTAGTAACCACGATAGATATTTATGTGGAATTCTCAGTTTCATCATACATTTTAGGAATCTAGTTAATCTCCTTAATTATCACGGAATTTTAGATTGTGTAGTAGGTCACGAGATGATCTAGTCCAGAACTGCAAACACAAATGTCTACCATATCCTCAAATGTGGTGGGACACATAGGGGGTGTGGGGACTGTTGAAAATGGAAAGCCATCTTCCCGTCTAAAAGCAACACCTACTACTTGGATCTGGCTGATGGCTGCTAGACCCGACCATGGACCAAAGTTGCCAGTGCTTCCAACTTTTTACAATATACCCAAAGTCTGAATTTTTGTGATTTTAAGACTTGGAACCAAATTCAAAAAAAATTTGATAACATTTCTTTAATTAGTTTCAGGTGCACAAAACAATGTCATAGACATTTATCATTTCTATCCCTCACACAGTGACAAGCCCCCTCCACCCAACCACTAGCCCTCTGACATCACACACAGCCATTACATTTCCACTGTCTCTATTCCTAATGCTGTATTCCCCTTCTTGTGTGTATATATATATATATATATATATATACATTTGTATATTCAAAATTAGAAAAACAGTGACACCATTGCTTCTTAAAATTCAAGGCTGCAGGCTGCTTCCAACAGTCAGAGCTCCCCATTTTAAAAACCAACGCAGGGAGATGAGGCCCAACCAGTTGCAACGCCTGAGGCTAAACAGCTCATTTGGTGGCAGAGCCTGGGCTGAAGGTTTGGTCTCCGGAGGAAAATTAGATTAGGAAAAACTGATGTTCCAAGGCCCCTCTCTGCAGTCACTTTTCTCACTGGGAAGTTACCTCCCCACCAAACTCAGGAAAGATGGAAAAGTGCCAGTGTCTCATCCAGCAGCAGCAGTGTTTGTAAAATGTTTATAAATTAACCAGTCTGCCAAGCTATTTCTATAGCTTTTGATGTCAGATCAGATTTTAAATCTTAACTTCCACTGTGTCTCAGTCATGGGAAACATAAGAGTACCATTTAGAAAGCTATGGAGAGGATGAAATAACATTTCATGTTTGGAGTGTCTGGCACGGTACCAGGACCATACTAAAGACTCTTCACATGCTAACTATAATCACATCTAGAGGAAATCATAATAGTTTTCATTACCCCTGGGGATGGGGAGAAATAGGACTGAAGTGTTTCATGGTGGGAGTAGGTTATGGATAAATCTCAAGGGGGAACTCCTCATAGGAGGGATAAGTGGCACTTTCGCCAAAACCTATCCTGGCCCCGACTCCAAAGCGAGTTCATGGTCAAATCCAGCTATATCACGGCGTGTGTACACCGCAGTCTTAAAAGGCACCCATTCCTGTCCACTTTGGCACAACTGATCGTGGAGCAAAATGGGAGTCCATGTGGTTCGGGGTTGAGGAGGGGACGTGCCAGTTTTCAGCTGAGAAGTCTCACCCTAATGTTTTACTCTCGCTCTAGGCCAACAGCAGAGACCCACTTCCACCTGCGAGCTTTTTCTGCAGAATGCGGGAAGCCGCAGCGGAGGAAAAGGGGGCGGAGGCAGAGGCGGAGGCGGCACCCAGGGGCCGGGGCAGGGGAGGCCAGGACCATCGCAGTGGCAATTTCTTTTCCTGCAGCGGCAGCAGGGACGGCTGCTGCAGGCTCGGGATCAACCGGCCTGCGCGTGGGTGTGCGAGAGCGGCGTTGTCCCCCTGCGCTAAAAAGCCACGCAAAGAAGGGGAGAAGAAGAACAACGCACGCAGCCGGAGTGAGTGGAACTAGCAAAGCTCCATCGATCCATAGAGGAGGAGAGGGGGAGGAGGCACGGCCGAAGCAAGTGAGCGGGCGCCTCCAAGCTGGGTGCCATAGCACCCGGCTGCAGTGCCTCCTACCAAAAGCCAGTGCGGCCGGAGCTGCAGCGGCCAGACGGATGCCAAGGCCACACGGCAGGCTCAGGGACAGTCGCTGCAGTCGCCGCCCCACGCGGGCTCCGGACATCAGGGGTTGCTGGTGAGTAGGCGCGCGTGTGTATGCGTGAGTGTGAGCGCGCACCGGCACAGGCGAGTGTGCACGCTGGATCCGTGTGCCTGGTGGCCTGGCGCGCCGCTGGTTCCTCTTCCGCTGGCGGCGTCGGTTCTCAGGCTTGTTCCGCGGGAAGAAAATGCGCTTTGCTGGCTGTTCACTTCCTTCCAGCAAGTCCCGCGATCGGCCACCTCCGCCTGCGCTGCCTCTGCGCCCCCAGCCTGCCCCTAGGGGTTAGTTTCACCTTGACAGGAAAGGCAGGAAGCTGTTGCTCTTGGTGGCAAGGCGGAACCCTAGCAGTGACCTATACGCGTGGGTTTCTGGTGCGGCGATGATGTAGGCATTCAGAGAGACCACCGCCCTTTTTTGGGGTGTGTGTGTTGTGGAGAAGGGAGGGGCGAGGGTTGGAAAAACAGCCCCTTACCCCTGCCGGACGTGTGGCAAGCCTCTGTAAATGATGTTTATTTTATGCCATTTATGAGCGAATCTTAAGACGTTTCCCTCACCCGAGTAATTTAAGCCTTTACAAAAGCCTGTAGTGAAATACACAAAGAAGTGGAAATGTCACTAGAACATAATTTTCCAGAACGCTATCAAACAACCCACACACCGCTGATATCCAAGAGCCTAAGGTGCTATAATTACTGGGGGAAAAAATACGTAATTAGTGATTCAGGAGACAGAAGCTGATCTAGAGGATTGAAACAAATCTTGGGTGTTTGGGTGGCGCGGAGATGGGGGGGTGCACCTTCTGGAAATCAGTGTTTGGTAGTAAGTAAAACAGACATCTTTCACCGTAAGCCCCAGTGAGCACACTGCTTTCCCAACATCCTGCAAATCACTGAGAAGAATATGAAGTCCTAGGTTTTAAAGGGGTTTCCAAATTTATAATGAGTATCAATCAGTAGGATGCTGATTGACGATTTCGTGATTCAAGGCCCTGTCAAGGTCAATATGGCAGATTTGTTCCAGCAGAGAAATTCTATCTGAATGTTTGCATTCCTATGGGAAGTTTTTGGTGGTAGTTTTCTGTGGTTGTTTTATAGAGAGTAGCCACTGGGTTCTCCCTCCCCACCCCCGCACCCCCCTTGTTGTAATGGACAATCTTATGTTTGGGATGGATGCTCAGTTGAACTTCAAAAATGTACTCCATGACTGCATTATAGTAGGCATGTTGTAGCTAAAAGTATGTTCCTTTTTCATTCAAGTTATGTCTTTGAGAAATAGGTTCCTCCTGTTTACCATTTGCTCCATTACAGTTTCTCCATCCAAAGGCATGAAATGCTATTGGCGATCTACTTGGAGAAAGAACTGGCTGCTTGTTTTCTGTTCAAGCACATATCTAGCACATTGTTGGCCACTTGGGAATATCAGCTGGGATTTATGTATCAGCTGGTTCTTCGAATTTTTAAAATAAACTTGTTTTCTTATATTCTTTTATAAAACAAGCACCATTGTAATTATCAGGCAGCGACTCCTCATCCTTTACCCATACTGTGGTCTTCAAGGCCGGTTTTTGCCTACCTTTGCCCTGTTTCATAGGATTTATTCATTGCCTGTGAAAGGCTAGGAGAGAGAAATGAGAGGAGCATGTCTGGAGGGTGTCCTCAGCAGAGAGATTTACTCCTGGAGAAGAGAATCTCTCTGGGGTTGGCTCCTGAGAAGGACTGATAAAAATAGTTAAAGAATTGTTAGTAATAGTTACCTCTGTTTACTTTCAGCCCCTAGGACTTAACTAAACCAGTTTGATCATATTCCTCTTTCAAGGACTCTTCCCAAGCCTATTTATAACTACAATCCAGGGAGTGAGGTTGCTTTTTACAGAGAAGAAAAGCCTGGTAATTCTTGCTCAAAATGTGAGGAGTACAAGAAATATGTAAACGCTGCCCAGGAAATGCCAGGTGCCTTTATGGAGATGTGTTTACCAGACACATTTTAATCCACTGGATTTGTGATTCTCTCTATTGCTCGCATTTTTTCATCAACGTTGTGAAAGATTTATAAGTAACTTCAAATGATACTATGAGAAATGAGTTGTAGTCAGCCCTGAAAATATTAAGAGACAGCTTTCCATCCCTTAGGGCTAATGGATCACAGATGCTCAATGAATATTTGTTAAATGAAATAACAATTCTAGAATGTCTTTACTTCCCAACCTAAGTACATCACGTCTTCTAGTATTGATTATCTTTAGCCATAACTTTATACCAACCCTTTCATCATATTGAAGCCCAGTTGATATATTCAACTAAGAAGACCAATTTCCTCCACTGAAGCAAAAATAAAAATCCCTCCAAAATAAAACAAAAACAAACAAAAAACACTGTATTAGTACCAATGGACTTGCTTATTCTAGCTCTGTGAACATGTGAATTTTCTAGTTGGATGGGTGATTGTGCATTCAGAAACCCTGAGTTGACATCAGAATGTTCAACTCAGGAATAATCTCGATGTTGCTACATCTGGATGTGCCTATTGTCAGAAATATTTGCATTTCTAAGCAAATCAGATGAACTTCTAGTGCAATCCTACATCTCCTCATACTAAGTGGAAAAGCCAACTAAACCTTTGTCAAATTGCTAAATCTGCAAAGCACATGGTGTTTGATTTTCCTTCTAAATTTTACATTAAGCCCATGTTATGTTTGTCCATTGATGTGGCTGGCGTAGAGACTAATTCAGACTGGAGGTTACTTAGTAACTTGTGTTTATTAAAAGCAGCTCCTTTATATAAGCACCAGTAATTCATATGTTTTAATTTGCTCTAGTTAGCCTTTTAAGGTCCTCTTGGAAATGGTTGATCTTGAGTATTAAGGGTGTTATGACTTCCCTTTTTTTTTTTAATAGTTCTCACTTTCTATTCCCAAGTTTATGCTATGATTCATAATCTAATTTCAGGTCCAAAAGTTAAACAGCTGTCTGGAGTTTGCCTGGATATTAACATTATAGTGCATATTAATAATGCAAATTTTCTGCCTGATATTCTTCCCTTTTTGTCTTCCAATCACACTTGTTTTCTTCTGACTAAAAATCAAATGAAATCCTTAGACATTTAAGAATTTTTTTGTAATGGGCTAGTTCCAAAATAAATAAATAAAATAAAAAATTGCTTATCACTGTTCGGAAGTAATATGAACACTGCTATTCTCTGCATAATGAAACATGGTCATTCTTATTAAGTATTTATTTAAAAAGTAGGTACTTGAGCAATTGAACTAGAGTTAAAGGCATGTTCCTTCCATGCAGAAGGGAAAATTTCAGGCAGTCAGATATCAGGATTCTTTGTTTTATGTGGAGGAGAGATAGTAAACCTATGGCACATATTCCACATCCATGGAAGACATCACCAGTTGATCACAGCATTCTTTCCTGCTGAGCCCGGGTGTAACCTCAGAATCTTGCAAACATTTGACAAATATTTAGTAATACTAGTTATTAAACAGGTGCTATACGTTAGGCACTGTACAAAGCCTTTACACGCGTGGTATCTCAAGGATGATGGAGTGCTTAGGAACATGAATTCTTTTTGCCATTTACTAGTTGTGTGTCTGTGGGTAAGTTACTGACTTCTTGAGCCTCAGTTTCCTCGTCTTTCAACTGGGATATTAGATGGAAATTTCATAAGGTTTGGGGGAGGGTTAAATGAATAAATAGGTATAAATGAAAAGTGATTAGAAGTGTGTGGCAAAAAGTTAAGTGCTGTATGTGTTTATTTCTGTTATTGTTATTGATTCATAAACAACTTTATACAACAGGTACTATTTTACATATTAAAAAATTGAGGTACAGAGACCTAGGTAAATGAGTCAGGGTCATAGGCTGGTAAGTGATAAAGCTGTGAGTCAAACCCAGACAATCTGACTCTAATGCCTGCTTTCCGAATTGTCTCCTATACTACACGCCAGGTGCTGGGGATGCTAATTAGAGCAAAGAAAGTGGGGGCCTGTCCTCAGGGAGATTCAGGGTTGCAATCATCTACATTGTAGAATATGCCATCTCCATGCCTAGGTTGTTGTACAAAAGGTTTGCTATTTTTTCTTGATGTTTTGGTATTTTGTAAATAGCATTTTTTCATTAAATTCTTTAATACGAAGTGTTCCAATTTCTGTTTTCACATAAGTTTTAAAATACGTTATTTTTTGTTTTTGCCGAGCAGTTGATATATCTACGCACTACTCATTCATTTGTAACATCTTTCCTTCTACCCAGTGATTCTTTGCTGGAGGCAGGGAGGATATGTCTCCCTAGTATATAATATGTATCTCATGTGTTCCGTAAATAATGTGTAATATGATGTAATTATATATATTATATACATTTTATATAATGTAGATATTACATGTATTATGTTTGGTGTGCATTATATACATGTATATGCTTATATGTATACATTGTATAATGTATGCATTACATATAATACAATATATAGTATATAGTACATGATATTAGGGAGACATTTACATTATATATAAAGAACCACTGGGTATAAGGAGAGATGTTACAGATCATTATGTGTGCATTAAATTATTGAGCATATATCAGTATTCTGAAAAACCTCTATGCCATCCATTTCTCTTCACACTCCCAGAGTCTCATATATCTTCCAACCATGACTGATAGTGGAGTTATGATGACATTTTATAATTATTTTTATTCAGAATATTTTATAGAGTAAATTTTAGCTGTTCTTTGAATTGTTGAAGTAATTATGTCTAATTATAAGAAGCCAGATTTTAATTATAGGTGGGAAGACTGCTGTAGAAATAAAGAATAAGAAATTCTTAATTCCCCCAGAGCTTCTTTAGAATGGAATATGCCATCACTGATTTCAGTATTTTAACATTACATTAGTCCTTATATAATTTCTTGTTCTCTTAAATAACTTTCAGAAATCTGTAACCAGTATTGTTTTTTTCTAAGGAGGCAAAAGATTTTCTTGGTCTTGTGTAAATTTATGGGTAAAACATGACTATTTTGGTTGAGGAAAAATTTTTTAAATCTCATCTTTAAAACTATAGTCTGCATCCTTTGACTTACCCTTGTGTGTAAATTACGTGTCATTATTTAACTAAAGTTCAGTCCCTTTTAAAGGAACTGTTTTTAAATTTTGTGAGTTTAAACTCGATTAAGGATGACGGAATTTGAGTTCTAGTGAATTTGTTTTCTGAACTTTTGCTATAGTACGTTTCAGTGACATTGTAGTAACTGACCCACAGATTCTGTAAAGGCGTATAGGAGAGAACTGTCTAGGGACCCATCAAGTATTATTCATCTTGATTGATTTGATGACTGGGTGAATTTGGAAACAGAAAGCCAGTGATGACTCACTTTTAACCCTCCCTGGCACCAGGTGAGGGCTGCCTTTCCTGTGCTCAGTGGAAAACTCCAATGTGGGTCCATATTGAGAATGCTGCATTTCAACCTTGAGTGGCAGGGACAATATCAACTGTGTACCTTTTAATTAAAGGCGGAAGGAAAACTGCAATCAGTAATGATGATGATGGTTAAATTCAGCTCAGTTAAGAAAACTGTGATTGTATTTATCCCACGGCTAGAGCCATATCTTTTAACACTGGAAATATGCTTTTCAACCTCCGAGAAGAAATAGAGGGACGGCTTTATGTACATGGGCTCATGCTTCCATATTCTGGTGGATTGACTCCAGTTCTTTTTCCAATCTGTTTTGTCCTGGAAAGGTTGGTTTATAAACTGTTCCACAAGGTAAGTTTTCTTTAACAGGAGGAACAAATGGACATAGTGGATGGAATGAGATTAGAAAAGAGAGGCCTGGAATACATCCTTCATATGTTCGTGGTTTTGTTCAGTGGGACATAGAAACGGCTTACGGAATCCACACAGTACTTTAAGAAAAATAAACAAAAAGATGAAAATCAGTTGGAATTATTAGTGAGTATGGAACTTTGGTTTTGCAATTAATGAAAAACTCAAGAAATTAAAATGCAGATTTCGAAATGTAAATGACCACATGCTTACAACATAAAGGTTGTTTTTCTTTGGCAAGTGTAATATTGAAAAACTTAGAAAGGTAACTAAGGTAGTGCTTCTCAAACTAGTCTCAAAAAAACCAAAGCGTCTTCCATCCATCCTACCCCCATAGATTATTATTCAGTAAGGTTGGATGGGTCCTGGGAGCCTTCATTTTAACAATCTTCCCGAGGGATTTTGATGCAGGTGGTCAGTTAAACCACACTGAGAAAAACCTACTGAAGTGCAAAAATCTAATTTTGTATTCAGATTTGTGATCTTACTTTTAAGTTTTATGTATTTATCCTCTTGATTTCCATAGATATTTTCATGTAATGACATATACATCAAGGCTGCCTTGGACTTTTCGTAATGGCACTCTACGCTTGTTTCATTATCTTATTAATGTCGGTTTTTTTGATGGACAGAATCAGGAAACCACAGGGTTGGCGGAAATGTTTTAGAGAGGATGTTACAATCATTCTGAATGGCAGATGTTAGGATAGGGCAGAGAGGGTTTGACCAAAAAGGGAAGTGGGATAGACATATATTGGGGAGCAGTGGAAAACAAAGTCTAATAATGCATGAGAAGAGAAAAGAGGGTCAGCTCTCTGCCCGTAAAGGGCAGGTGAGGGTGTTTACCTCTTCTGGTAGTCACTAGGTTACCAGCGTGCATTTTGAGCAGAGGACTAACCTGTTGCAAGCAAGCATTATGTTGGAGTTGGGGACACACAGTACTTGGTCCAGATCAGAGAATTAAAGAACAAGTGGGCAAAGTCAACTTGTCTGTCACCCTAAAGGCAGGAGGGAGCAAGGATGAGCATCTGGGGCCTTGAATTTGGTAGGACTGACATTGAAGGATTTATTCAACAGGGTTCTCCAGCTCTGGATTCCAGAAGGTCTGTAGACAGTAAATTTGTCTTTCCGGACAACTGTCTTTCCGGACAAATTTTAGTTGTCTAGACACTAAGACCACTCAGCTCATCCATCAGGCCACACCAGCCCCTCTGGATTTAAAAAGCCCTTGAATAACTACCACTACCTTAGTAGTATGAAGTGGCAAGGAGGGCACAGTTATTCTCACTTTAGACTGGAGAGACAGACTCAGAGAGTAATTTAGCAAAATTCACACATCTGGAAGCACAGATGTGGTAGGGCTAGGATTCAAATCTGAAGCCAGCTACTCAAAACTTATAGGCTTTAAAAAAAGGTATGATTTGTCTGATTATGAAGTGAGACATACTTGTAACAAATTGTACAGAAATGAATGAATGTGAAATTCTTCCTGGTCCCATCCTTGAGAGAACAGTTGAGAAAAATTCAGTGAATGTTAATACTTTTTTCTTGCAAATACCAAGATACATTAAATATATATGTGTTAGTATTACAAAGATGGAATCATACTTCATATGTTATTCTACAACTTGCTTTTTTTCGCTTAATGCTGTAACTTGAACACATTCCTGGTTTGGTGCATATGGATGTCTTTTCTAATGCCTTCCTCCACTATAGATTTCTTTATTTTAAATAACCCCCATTTGATGGCTATTTATTTTTATTTCCAAAATTTTAAAACCATGCATGCTACAGTGGGAGTGTGTGTGTGTGTGTGTGTGTTTGTTGTATTTGGGCAGGACAATCTATGGGCAAATCATCTTAGAATTGGAATTGCTTGGTCAACAGGAATGCATTATTTTTAAAAAATGGAAATATTCAGTATGATTAATCATGTAAATTTTATCAAATAAATGAAAAAAAAGTTTGTTCAAATTCATAGTTTCTTAAGTACTAGGTGAAATTAAGCATTTTTTCACATTACTCAGCCATTTATATTTCTCTTATGACTTGTTCATTCCATTTGTCCATTTTCATTTAACTCTTTACCTTTTTCTAACTGTTCTGCAAATGTTCCCTATGGTTTAGAGATAATACATGTTATAACTGTCACAAATGTTGCAAACATTTTTTTCCTTTTGTTGTCCTTTCTCTTGTTGAAGGGATTTTAAGGTACTAATTGAACATTAAAAAATACTTTTATTTAAAATAATTTCAGACTTCCCAAGATTGCAAAAAGGGTATGCGGAGTTTCTGTATGTCCCTTACCCATCTTCCCCAAATAGTAACACCTTACATAGTAACAGTAGTTATCAAAATCAGGAAATTCACATCATTACAGTACTATTGTCTAATCTACAGATCTTATTCACATTTCATCAGTATCCTTCTTTTGGTCCAGGATCACACACTGCATTTAGTTGTCATGTCTCCTTAGTCTCTTTTAATCTGAAACAGTACCTCAGCCTTTCTCTGTCTTTCATCGTTTTGACACTTTTTAAGAGCACTGGCCAATTGTTTAGTAGAAAAATCTCTCAATATGGGTGTGTCTGATGTTTCCTCAGGAGGAGTAATTAAGAGTGTAACCTAGTCTGGAGGTGGTCAAAAATATCTTGCCTGAGGAAGAGATGCTGAAAGGAGCACTGGGAAGATGCAGAGGAAGTAGAAGTGTGAAATGAGGGTGGGGGTCATTTGCATACAGCTTGCATAGTGCATCTCAGAACTGAAAGATGCCAGTGTGTGCAGAATGCAAAAGCAGGCTGGTGAGTTGGCATCTGGGTCAGACCCACTTTTGCAGGACCTATCAAGGACATGTGATATTAACAGTGATTGAAAGTTATTATGGGGCGGGCCCGTTAGCTCAGTTAGTTAGAGCACAGTGCTCTTAAGAACAAAGTTGCTGGTTCGATCCCCTCATGGGCCACTGTGAGCTGCGCCCTCCACAACTAGATGGAAACAACTACTTGACTTGGAGCTGATGGGTCCTGGAAAAACACACTTAAAATAAATAAAAGTTTTTTTAAAAAAGAAAGTTATTAAAGATTTTTAAGCGAAGGAAAAACATTGTCTGATGACATACCTGTTATATGTAGAAATAATCAAAGGGGAGCATGATGAAAAGTAGATCAGTTCGAAGGCTATTCCAGCAATGCAGACAGAAAAAGGTGGTATTGAATAGGGTGCTGTGAGAAAAGATGGTGAGCAAATACAGATCTGAGAGAGGTTTTGGAGTGTGAATCTGCACATGTAAGTGGTAGATTGGATGTGGACTTAAGGCAAGGAGCGATGGAGGGTGGGTATTTCTAGGTTTTGCCAGGTGTTGCGTAACCGATTGGATGTTGGTACCATTCATTGACAGGAAGGAGTTTTCTGTGTCAAAGTCAGAAGTGTCTTTATCGCCAATTCCCTTAGATGACAACATTTACAATATTTTTGCCTACTTATGCTCTTAAATCTCACTATGTCCACTTAACTTCCAAGTCCTGTGTTGTTTCTTTCATCAAAATCTCCCCCAATAACTATTTATCTTTCTCCATTGTTTTTACCTCTCTCAATCCAGACCTGGGGTACCTCATCCCAGTTGCCTAATTGCCTCCTCTCTGGGCTGCCAATTCCTCTTCTCTCTGTAACTTTATCCATTGCTGCCAGACTAATTTTTTTTCAATTTTATTGAGGTACAATTGACAGAGACTATTTAAGTTTAATAAATATATATTAAGTGTCTAGTTTGGGAGCATCACCTTGTTGGGCAGAGTTGAGAGTTAAATAAGAAGCGTCATTGAGGACACTCAGGGTCATTTTGCCTGGTGATAAAAAAACAAAACAAAACAAAACTGCATTCCTGTGTTACTCCTTACATACACATAAATTCCACACAGATCAAAGATATTTATCCAAAAATATCTAACCATAACATTACTGGAAGAAAAGATTGATGGACATACTTAAAAAAATTTTTAGCATCAGTGAGATTGAAGACCTTTTGAAGACTGATGGAAAACCCAGATATCATAAAAAAAAGAAAGATCCTTTTGACAAACTAAAATTTAAAAATTTCATACAAAAATTAAGCAACCATCAAACAAAAACTTCAACTAATAAATGTAGAAGAAAGGATGGGACTAGAAAAGTCACCATTTTAAAAAACCACAGCAATAATTATTTCAGGTAAGAATCATCTTTGGATGCTGCTAAAATGAGTGGGCAAAAGTATATTTGCGTATGCTCAAAATCACTCCCTACAATATATGTTGTAATTGCAAAGAACAAAATAGTAGCTTTACAGGGGAGCAACCAGGCAGACATAACTTAAACAAATGATCAAGGTTAACATCACTGATAATGGGGCCAACCAGTGTCTCCTGATGCACTAAGAAGGACACGCCCTCTCCTCTGGGGTATTTTTGCCAAAAAAGGCATAATTCTGGCTGTTTCCTATAGTTCGTTCGTTCGTGTTTATAGCAGTTACTGCAGTTTTAATGATATAATTGTGCACGTAATTGTTTAATATCTTTACACCTCTCTGCCCCTAGCAGAAGGTAAGTTTCGTAAAATCAGATACTGTGTTTCTTTGCTCACTGTTGAATCACTAGCTCCTAGCACAAAGTAGGAGCTTAATAAATAATTTTGGATAAATGAATGAATGAATGAATTTAATTGGCACTAGCAGTATTTGTGGGAAAGATGTATTTAGCCTTGGAACATCATGAGTGACCAATCACAGTTGGATGTCCTAGTGGAAATGGATGGAGGAGGACACAATGCTAAAGCTCACGTTAAGCTTTAGTTGAAACCATGAAAAAAAAAATATCTTATGGAATAAAAGTATGTTAAGAGTAAAGACAGAAAATGAATAGTTGAGGTGCAGGGTGAGGGAAGTGGGTGGGAAAAGCGAACATCTCTACTTCACTGAGGCCAAGGCAGCCATTTGTTCTAAAATAGGGAATGTTCAAGTGATCAAGGCCAGGTATTTGGGGGTTGTTTGTAACTGTCTGAGAGAAGTGTTATCTGATACAGTCAGTCTCAAGTTTTAATGTGCATAAAGAGTTCCTGGGCTGCTTGATAAAATTAGAGATCTGTGGGGTACCCTTCCCAGAAATTTTGACTTGGTGGAGCCTAGAAATCTGTTTCTTGTAATGGCCAATCCCTCCTCCACCAAATAATTATGATGCAGGTTGCCTAGGAACTACTCTCAGGAAACTTGACATCCAAGTAGAGGGATGTCAGCTATGGGGAAGGAATACAGAGAGGGAGTGAGTGGTGAGCAAAGAGGAACAGCAGATGGCCTCACTACCAGCCTTGGCAGCCTAAGGGGTTCTCTACGCATTTTAACATGGATGCTGGGGAAAGTTATGGAGGGACACAGACTGTTTTGCTTTTGTCACTGCATTGAGGAGGTTATCTACGGCAAAACCAAAAATGTGAATGCAGCTGTCTGTCTACTGGAGCTTGATGAACAGTCAGGATTCCTGTGGTGGGGGAACATTGGAGGAGCGGTAAGTAAATAAGTATTCTAGGATAGCTTTTGCTTTTCAGTAGTAGTGCTGGACTAAATTCATCTTGTGGAAGCGCTGTCCTTAGAAAATTTATGAAAATTAAATAAAATTGATTAATAATGCCCAAGAACTGATTTCATCTCTGAGCTTCAGGCAGCTGGCAGGCAAGAAAATGATATTATTTTGAAAATTTATGTCTGACTCACTATGCTTCATTGAATTAGATAACTTCTGGATAGTATTTTCTTAAAAGCAAATTGCAATAAAAAGGGAAGTATGTACATTAGAGTTTAGTAGCTAATAGGTGACTTATCTTTAGAATGCATAATTTCCAGGAAATTTCAGTATTTCAACAGCAGGATAACAAAATTAACGTGCTCCTATGGGTGTATGAGGACAAAATAATTGTGTACAAATATGAATTTCTCCTTCACACCTCAAATTCATTTTCCAAATGTTTTTATGATGCGTATTAATTAAATCATCTCATTAAAACAGAGAACAGAATTCTAAATTAGTGCATTTATGAGCATAGGAAATGCCTTTTGAATACCACAACTTAGAATTTATATTCAAAACCACCAAATATTTTGAACTGAACTGTGTCATAGAATAATTATGCATTTGAATTTCTTAACTACATATTCCAGGTGGTCAGTCCACAGACATGGAGTCATTCTGCTTTAGAAGCAAGTGAAGAAAATGAATGCCCTTTTATTTCTTTGTCAGGGAGAAGGTTATGAATCAGAGATTTGTAATACTGAACTGAAATTTCATTTCTGCAGTAAATCCTATCCTTCTTGTTCATGGCCCATGGATTTGACCTTCCCCTGATTTGACCTTTAACTACTAAATGCTAGTTGCCAGTATTGCTGTGTGACTAAGAGTATGAACTCTAGAAACCTATGCACCTTGTTTTGAGTCCTGCTCCACCATTTGCTCAAGTTACTCATTTGAGGCTCTAGTTTCCTCATCTGCAAAAATGGAGATAACTGTCATTTGTTGAGTGCTTAAGACACCAAGCGTTGTGCTGCATGTTTTATAGGCATCATCTCACTTCACCTTCTCAACAGCTCTTTCCTTCGTTACCGTCACCCACCTCACTCTGCAGTTTGGGAAGCTGTGATTTTGCAGTTAGTGGTTGGGGGCAGGATTTCAACCCAGGTGGTCTGACCCCAAAGGTTCCATGTCTCATCTCTTGGCTCCACTACCTCCTCTGTGGTAAGGCTGTAGTGAGGGCTGAGATCATGTATGTTAATGCAGTATTTCAGTTAACCAGGGAGGGACACCTTTCTGTTAGTATTAGGTTGGTACAAAAGTCATTGCAGTTTAAAAGGTCAAAAACAGCTGCAAAAACCGCAATTACTTTTGCACCAACCTAATATTATGCTAGCTCTTTTGCTTCACTAAAAGTGATGTGTTGTCCTACAGTAATACCTCACCTGCCCAGAACTCAGCTTGCTCTTAGTGGAGAAAAACAGGTAAGACAAAATGCTTTTTGAGCAGGCAAGTTAGAAATCATGTAGCTCATTCATTGCAATCTGCATATAGTTTACTCACAGGAGATCTCTTCAGATCCATGTCCAGTCAACACGTTAACTTTACATATAAATTTAAAGTATTTTATCAGTGATCTAAGATTGACTGAATGGGGATGAGGTGAGATTGAAATTAGAGAAGTTTAGTAAAGAAGTTGCTTTTTAATTGATTTTCTAAATGACAGCAATTGGAAATGGAAAGAAGGCTTGATGTTAGCAGGTACATTAAAATAAGATTGTGCATCACCAAGAATGAGTTAAATAATATTTATATTTTAATCAAAGAAGAATGTAATATTATCTTAGAAGTAAATTTCTTTTGAAAATTGTTAAATCTCACAAAATTCTATTATTATTATTATTATTATTATTATTATTAATTATTATTATTTTAGCTATTCAGAATCACCACATTTGAATTCACATAGCTAAAGATTTTCTTATATTGCCAGAGGAACCCAATATCAATTAGGAAGCATACTACATAATCTCAAGAGTGCCTTAAACAATGGCATTTATATCTCACACACCAACAGTTCAGAGGAGAATGGTTGCAGGATAAGTTCAGCTGCTCAGCACTGTCAGCAAGGAGCTAGACCCATTGCACCATGCTTTGCACACCAACTGCTTCTTAGGCTTGACCCATCTGTGTTGCAAGATGGCTGTTGCATTTAGCGTCTTACATGAAGACACATGTCCAACCGATGAAAAAGGCCCATATTCTTCAGAATATCTGTTTGCATTAGAAATGAAAATCTCACAGAATCCTCCCAGCAGATTTCTCCCTTCAGGTCCCATTGTCCAGGATTTGGTTACTTGCCAACTCACCAAGTCCTGAGCTCAAGGGAGTCTGGAAAAGTAAATATCCCTGAGATTGGCAAGAAGTGGTGATGCGGAAAGTGGGTAGTTGTCAGATAGACAACTGACAGTGTCTATCAAAAACTAATTGCAATGAAGCAAGTAGTTAAACATTAACTGTCTCCGATAGCTATAATAGAAATCAATATTTTATTTTAGGACAGAGGTAATTAACCTCATTTCTCTATAACCCTTTGATGTGAAAAGGGACTGATTTTCTTTGAGTTTCCTTCTGCCTGCCAGGAACTATAGTAGAACTTTTATATATTACCTTTACATATTAATATACATTATATAATTTATATAACCTTTATATATTAATATAATTTATATAATTTATACATTATAATTTATATATAATTATAATTTGTATATTACCTTTATATATTAACATATAAAGATGCTTCAGTTGAGTTCTTCTGGAAAGGTGTTATTTTCTCCCATTTAATGAAGATACAGTACACAAAAATGTTAAATGAAATGCTGTAGCATTCCCAACTCATAAGTGGTGGATTCTCCTACAGGCTGGATTCTCCTACAGGTAGATATGGCCCCAGAGCCTGAGCTGTGGTGCTGAGGATGCTCAACTACTCATCCTTGTGTTAGGATGAAAATTGTATTGCACTATAATAAATAATTATTTTATGACTTAAAGTGCGACTTGATTGCCGTTAGGGTAGCCTAGACTTACCTCAAAGTAACTTAAAACATACATTGGGAGGGCTGATTTATCAAATAATCTTTCCTGTAGCCGCTGCATCCTTGCTGATTGATCTAATCTAAACCAGTGTCATGGTGTGTTTAACCTGGAATATTCCTTTAAGGGTAAGAGATAAGCACCTGACACCTACTAGGTACTCACATATAGTACTTACGAGTATACACAAAATGCAATAAAAGCTATTTTTAATATTCTGATCATGTTTCATATTTTGCATAGTAATATTTTAGTACATATCTTCTGGGTTACAGCATATTTCAGTTATTTGCAATTATTACGGATGAGTGTAAATAATCAAAGTAATCAGTTTTAATGTCTGAATTTTTATTTATTTTATTTTTTTATCTTCAGACTTTATTTCATTGCTCAGATTTTTCTTATGTAGTATTTTTATTTCTCCACTTTCTTTTAAAATTATTTTTATTTTTCACTTATAGTTAACATTCAATATTATTTTAAATTAGTTTAAGGTGTACTTATCTGAATTCTTAAATCTTTAAAAATGAACAGCAAGGGTAGCCTAGGTGGTTATTTTATTTTCCCTAAACCGGGTCCCAACCTGTAAGGAGTGTCACTCAGGAGACTCAGGAGATCCTTTCTGCCTCTGTCATTTAAGGCTGGGGGGATGACCCTTTACCTCCCTTTATCTAAATTAGGTTAAGTCACTGCAGCCGACAGTCAGGTTATGATAATTTCCTTTATTTATCTCCAGCTAAGTACATTGTGCCATGTTTTCCCTTGAAAATGTGAACTTTGACCCAGTGGGAGAAAGAAAGGCTGCTGGTTGGCCAACCAGAAATGAGACTCCAGGTGGTGGTGTGCAGTGTTTGGCCTCTCTTATTTGTTTACTATTTCAGTACAGCATTCAGGTTGAAAGGAGTGCCAGAGAGACACCTTTGGGTGATGGCTCACTGGCTCCTCTCTGTGTACTTCCTCTCTGAGAAGGTTGTTCAGTCTGGAAATGTCCTCTCTGTATTCAGGGACATACAGCTTTGTGTATGAAAGTGGGTCAGGATTCTGAGCTTAGCCACCAAAAAAGTATTTAAAAAAAAAAAAAAAAGAAGAAGAAAAGGAAAGTTAAGGGAATTAAGCCTAAAATGGTGACAAAATAAACACTATGCTAGGTCAGATAGTTTTCTCTCTGTTCACTCTTGGTATTATTTGCTGCTGGTTTTGAAAGGCAGAATTGTAGAGCTGCTTCCACATTTCCTTGGACGATGTTGAGACATGAGACATCAAATTGGGATCCCCAAATCAAAAGGATTCTGCTCTTGACTTTAAAATTGTGAGGGCGTAGGGAGAGTCAGCCTTTATAAACTCTGAGCTGTGAAATGTCAGTTTGGAAAGGGTTCCTGCCGCTCCCAAAATACTCAGGGAAGACACTCCATTTTTGCCACATGCGCTCTGGGCACTGTTGGGAACAGCTCAGTTGGTTCCAGGAGCTGCTTATTAGGTTAGCTGAACCCGTGGGACAGGGGTTGTGCTCTGTGTGCTCATTGTCAACATGTGTTTTATTATTAGTAGTAATAGTAGTAGTAGTAACAGTAGTAGTAGTAACTGTAGTAATAGTAGTTTCAGGTGTACAAAACAATGTAATAGTTAGACATTTACACCCCTCACAAAGTGATAACCCGCCTCTCCCAATCTACTACCCCTCTGACATCGTATATAGCTGTTACAGTTCCACTGACTCTATTCCCTATGCTGTACTCCACATCCTATGACTATATATATATATGTTAAATTATAGTTGACATTCATTATTATTCAGCTTCAGCTTCAGGTGTACAGTGCAGTGATCAGGCATCTACACCGTCCCTGAAGTGGTCTCCCTAATAAGACATGTGCCCATCTAACAATCTGTAAAATCTTTACAACATTATTGATTATATTCCCCAAACTGTTTTTCATATCCCCGCGGCAAAAATCTCACTTATATGTGGAATGTAAAGAATAGAATAAATGAACAAACTAATCAGAAACAATCTCAGAGCTATAGAGGAAACACTGAGGGTTGCTAGATGGGAGGGGTGTGGGGATGAGGGAGAAGGTGAGGGGACTAGAAAGCACCATTGTCAACATGTGGTTTTGCTACCTCTTCGGTGCCTGTTGTGAGAGGATTAACAGGAAGAAGACACTACCTCACTCCTCTTGAAAAGGTCATTCAAGAGGAAAATGGTTGTGACTTTGGAAGCAACCATTTCTTCACCGTAGTGAGGAAAAGAGGCTAGAGGTAAAGGCGAGAGGACAGAAGCTCTAAAGCAAAAAGAGCTCCCAAAGGTATATGACAGGTTAAATGTGTCACCAGGTTGTAGTTCAGATGTTATCACATCACAGGAATGCAGGCTCTCCTGGAGAGTAGGGAGCAGGTTGAGATTAAATCAGTCATTCCTAATGAATGTTTTCAATCAGTTGTAAGCCGCTCTCAAGTGATGAAGTGGGGCCGTGATGAGCCCAGTGGTGAATGAGGAAAGTGAGCCTTGGGGGGGTCTAGTGGATGACTAGCAATGGCTCATGGACCCACACCTCACACCCAGGTTGACTCCGAAGGCTGCCTTTGCACTGTGTGCCCCAGAGCACATTGAGCCTCCACTTTGAAAAGAAAATTTATATTTTATTTGTGCCCGATGTTGAATATTTTCCACCTGCCTTTGGCATTCTCTGGGTATCGTGTTTCAGTATATTTCTGAACTTCCAAATTGCAATGTGTATCTTATCTTTAGCACTTGAAGTCATCTTCTACCTGTCTTCCCGCCATAGCTGCTGCAGTGTGAGCAACTAGAGAAGTGGGCCCTGCCAGCATCATGCCAGCTCTCCTGTGCTGTTCAAGTTACACGGATTACTTCCTTCCTTGAAGTACCATTTGCTTATTTTAATCATGGCACTTAATTCGTTTTCCTTTCCTCCTGTTGGAAATGGAGAACCTACACGAAAATGGATTCAATTTCCTCAGCAGAGACTAAACATTCAACCCTCTTGATCCACTGCTGTCACCACCTCCCTGTACCACCCAAGACACCATTTCCTCTCCCCACTGATATCCTGCCTCCTCCCTTCCCCCTCAACAGCACACCCAAAGGTCTCTTTTTAAATTATACCATTTACATCACGCCTTTGCTCAACACCCTAAATGGCTCCCCATTTCACTCCATGTAGAAGCCAGAGTCTCCGTGGTGGTCTGGAAGGCTTCCTCACCTTCCCTGCCTCTCTGATTTCTTTTGTCACCATTCTCCTCTCTGCTCATCGTGCTCCAGCCACACCACCCTTCTTGCTTTTGCTCAGACACACAGATGTGTTTCCACTTTAGAGCCTCTGCACTAACTCTTCCCTTATCCCTCACTTCCTTCAAGTCCTTGCTTCATTTTTGGTTTCAAAATGAGACCTATCTTGAAAACACCCATTTAATACTGTAATCAGCTGCCCAGCCTCCACTGCACAGCTGGTTCCCTTGCTTTGCTCTTTTTCTTTTTTTTTTAAGAGGACGTACTACCTTCTAACTTACTATGCAGTTTATTTATTTAAAAGGTTTATTGTTAATCTATCTCTCCTGACTAGAATGTAAACTCTAAAAGGGTAGGAATCTTTGCCAATTTTATTCATGTTCCACATACCTCGGTGTTCAGTTGATGTTTGTTGAATGAATTTATGATTGAATTAATGAATAGACCTGTTCTAAGAGAATTAAATGAGCCACCTATAAGTTCTTGAAGGCTGGTGCATTTGGGGACATATTTTAGCACAGATCTAGAGCCAAATATTTACTAAGCTTCTGTTATATGCCTGGGAATGGGATGGGGAGTATACTCTAGACTTTAAGGGAATTACTTCATTCATTCATTCAATAAATATATGTTGAGCCCTTCTTAAGTACCGTGTTTCCCCGAAAATAAGACCTAACCAGAAAATAAGCCCTAGCATGATTTTTCAGGTGGACGTCCCCTGAACAGAAGCCCTAATGCGTCTTTTGGAGCAAAACTTCATATAAGATCTGGTCTTATTTTCGAGGAAACATGGTAGCAGGCATTGTTCTAAACTCAGGATAGAAGATAAATAATAACAAATGTACTGGGCCCAGTGGTGCTAGGTCCTCTGATTTTTTTTTTTTTTTAAGAAGCTGAAATCTGAATTTTTGTATGACTCTCCCAATTTGTAAATGTTGATAACTAACTTAATTTTTTAAAAATCTATCATAACAGCCAAATTAAACATTTATGACAACCAAATGTTGCCTTTTGAGATGTATCTTCTATGTTTGAGGGATTATGTGGTACAGATTCCAAAGAAGTCTGAAATTTCTGGATGGATAACTGGCATGTCACAGTCGGGGCTGGATTTAGGTGAGCTGTGGGAAGAAAGGAGGATATTTGTGCTCCTCCCTGTACCTAGGCCAAAGGTTTGGAGGCAGCACAGGCAGCGTGTGAGGCAGGTGGTGTGATGGAGGATGTGTATTTCCTTATCGGTACTGGCAATACTCTGCCCAGGCTACACTGAATCATCCTTTCTAGGTTGAACTTACTGCATTTGTCAGGATGCGGGTCCAGCTGCCTAAACAAAGACAAGGTATTAGACAAGATAGCATTTGTCTCTGTCATAGGGATCTGAGTGTAAGCAAACTAGACTGCTAGTCTTCTCTTCTTGCTCTGCCATGGTTCCTCTTTGTGACTGACGATGGCTCACATGTGTGGCACCATTGCAGCCGGTACGAAGGGCAGAGGGGTAGTTAGAGAAGGCTGTGTCCTGTTCTTTAAAGGGTAGGATCCACAGTACTTCTATTCACACCCCATTGGCCAGAGCTTGGTGACATGGCCACACCTAACTCGAAGAAAGGCTGGAAAATGTAGGCTTTCACCTGGGTGGCTTTGTATCAGCTAAAACTTATATTTTTATATTAGAAAAAGAGAATGGGTATTGCAGAATATACAGCAGTCTGCTGTGTTTGCTTTTGTGAGTCTCAGGTTGTATCAGGTAAGGTACCTCTTACTGTCCCCTCAGTTTTCTAATTATTTTGTCAGATCCTAGTCGCGCAAATGGAAGGTGATACTTGACATTTATTTCTTCCTATTTCAGATTCTTCTGGACCACTGTGTTTCTGGTTAGAATGAAATAACATGGTAAGTTTTTGTTTTGTTTTGTATGTTTATTTGTATAGTTTATCAGGAGCAGAGGTTCTCAAATGTTTTGGTCTTAGGACCTCTTTGCACTCTTAAAAATTACTAAGGACAATAAAAAGCTTTGTTTATGTGGACTATATCTATTTATATTTACCATATTAGAAAATAAAACAGGCATTCACAAGAATATTCAAGTAAGAGTCCGTGAACTTGGACCCTTGGAAATCTCCACTATACAATTATGAGAGATTGATGGTAAAAAAGTAAAGAATGTTGTAGTAATATTATGAAAATAATATTGACCTCACACACCCTTTAAAAGGATCTCGGGGACCCTGTACCACACTTTGACAGCTACTGATAGAACATAACCTGTTTATGTTAACTTTGGTAATTATTTATGTTGTAACCGATAAATGCAAGGACTAGGGATTAAAAAATAAAGAAATTTAAGACAGGACCACTGCCATTGAGTAGCTAATGGTACCCCCCTCCAAAAAAAAAATAAATAAACTGACCAACCTATAAACTTCTTTCATCTTAGATTTTTTTTTATTAGTTTCAGGTGCACAAAACAATGTAATAGTTAGACATTTATCATTTCTATCCCTCACATAGTGACAACCCCCATCCCCCATCCACTACCCCTCTGACATCGCACACAGCTATTACATTTCCACTGTCTCTACTCCTAATGCCGTACTCCGCTTCTTGTAAATATATACATGATACACACACACACACACACACACACACACACACACACACTCACACACACACACATAAACACATATAAACTTGTAGTTGACATTCATTATTGTTCAGCTTCAGCTTCAGGTGTACAGTGCAGTGATCAGGCATCTACATCATCTCTGAGGTGGTCTCCCTAACGAGACAAGTGTCCATCGGATACCCTACAAAATCTTTACAACATTATTGATTACATTCCCCAAATTAACTTTCGTAACCCCGTGGCAATTTCATCTTAGATTTGAGGGGAGTTAGTTTCTATTTCTGAATTATAAATTTACATGTGGGAGTTAATAGTGATTGGCAATTTTTACAATTTAATAAATCCTGATATTTAAGATATATTGAATTAAACATTTCATACATTTAGAAGCTCATTACAGTGAAGTTTGATTTTTGTGCAAATATACCACTGTGTTTGCCCACCCAGCCCTGAATTTGCCTTTTCATCCCACCACCTTCTATGGAAGTATAAAGTGCTAGATATTTGCATTTTCAGCCACTGTTGCAGCCAAGCTGCAGGCATGTGACCTAGGCTCTGCCAATTAGACACCTCTATCTCATACTTTGAAATAGAAACTAGTGACATGAAGAAATGTGAGGTAACTCCACATGGTTCCCAGGGCAGCAGCTGGTGTTGGTGGTATAAGCTGTAGGCTCCCCTACCCATCAGACCAGTGGTGCTGTGTGATTTGGGGTGATGTTTCTGGATATGTAGCCTCCAAGCTCGATTTCTCCGTCCTTCTGGAAATTTGTAATATTTCCATTATCCTATGAATTTAGGAGTTGGTGCCTTTGCTTGCAAATAAGAATCATTCTTGATACCTTCACAAATGTAGTGCCTTTCAAAGTAATGTTTGGAAACCTCATCTAATGGATTCAGAATCCTTGTGGGTGAGTTCCAGGAGTCTGCATTTTAAACAAATCCTAGGTTTATGTAATTTTTATATAAAGTCAAATTTAAGAACTGCTGTTCTAATGTTTCCAACTTTTTATTTTATTTTTTATTCTTTTATTTTTTTAATTTATTGGGGTGATAATTGTTAGTGAAATTACGTAGATTTCAGGTGTACAATTCTGTATCACATCATCTATAAATCCCATTGTGTGTTCACCACCCAGAGTCAGTTCTCCTTCCATCACCATATATTGGGTCCCCTTTACTCTCATCTCCCATCCCCCGCCCCCCTTACCCTCTGGTAACCACTAAACTATTGTCTGTGTCTCTATTGTTTCTCATTTGTTTGTCTTGTTCTTTTGTTGTTTTTGGTTTATATACCACATATCAGTGAAATCATATGGTTCTCTGCTTTTTCTGTCTGACTTATTTCACTTAGCATTATACTCTCAAGATCCATCCATGTTGTCACAAATGTTCCTAGGTCATCTTTTCTTACCACCGAATAGTATTCCATTGTGTATATATACCACAACTTCTTTATCCGTTCATCTATCGAAGGACATTTTGGTTGTTGCCATGTCTTGGCTACCGTAAACAAAGCTGCAATGAACATTGGAGCACACGTGTCTTTATGTATAAATGTTTTCAGATTTTTTTGGGTAGATACCCAGGAGAGGGATTGCTGGGTCATATGGTAATTTTATTCGTAATTTTTTGAGGAACCTCCACACTGCCTTCCATAGCGGCTGCACCAGTCTGCATTCCCACCAACAGTGTATGAGGGTTCCTTTTTCTCCACAGCCTTTCCAGCACTTGTCACTATTTGTCTTGTTGATGATAGCTATCCTAACTGGGGTGAGGTGATATCTCATTGTGGTTTTTATTTGCATTTCTCTGATGATTAGTGATGTTGAGCATTTTTTCATATGTCTATTTGCGATTTGTATGTCCTCTTTGGAGAAATGTCTCTTCAGGTCCTCTGCCCATTTTTCAATTGGGTTGTTTGTTTTTTTGTTGTTGAGTTTCATGAGTTCCTTGTATCTTTTGGATATTAGCCCCTTATCAGAGGCACTGTTTGCAAAAATCTTCTCCCATTCACTTGGTTGCCTCTTTATTTTGTCGATGGTTTCCTTTGCTGTGCAGAAGCTTTTAAGTTTCATATAGTCCCATTCATTTATTTTAGCTTTTACTTCCATTGCCTTTGGAGTCAAATTCATAAAATGCTCTTTGAACCCAAGGTCCATAAGTTTAGTACCTATGTTTTCTTCTATGCAGTTTATTGTGTCAGGTCTTATGCTTAAGTCTTTAATCCATTTTTAATTAATTTTGGTACATGGTGACAGATAGCAGTCCAGTTTCATTCTTTTGCACATGGCTATCCAATTCTCCCAGCACCATTTATTGAAGAGGCTGTCTTTTCTCCATTGTATGTTTTTAGCTTCTTTGTCAAAAATTATCTGTCCGTATTTATGTGGTTTTATTTCTGGGTTCTCAATTCTATTCCATTGGTCTATGTGTCTGTTTTTCTGCCAATACCATGCTGTTTTGATTATTGTAGCCCTGTAGTACAAGCTAAAGTCAGGGAGTGTGATACCTCCAGAATTGTTCATTTTTTCTTAAGATTGCTTTGGCTATTCAGGGTCTTTTGTGGTTCCAAACAAATCTGATGATTTTTTGTTCTATTTCTTTAAAAAATGCCATTGGGATTTTGATGGGGATTAAATCTGTATATTGCTTTGATGGGGATTGCATTAAATCTGTATATTGCTTTGGGTAATATGGCCATTTTAACTATGTTGATTCTTCCAATCCATGAGCATGGAATGTCTTTCCTTTTCTTTGTGTCTTCTTCAATTTTTTTCAAAAATGTCGTATAGTTTTCAGCATATAGGTCCTTCACATCCTTGGTTAAGTTTATTCCTAGGTATTTTATTCTTTTTGCTGCAATTGCAAAAGGAATTGTTTTTTGTATTTCTTTTTCTGAGATTTCACTGTTAGTATATAGGAATGCAATCGACTTTTGTACGTTGATTTTGTAGCCAGCAACTTTACTATATTCGTTGATTGTTTCTAATAGCTTTTTGGTGGAGTCTTTAGGGTTTTCTATATATAGCATCATGTCATCTGCAAAGAGTGATAATTTAACTTCTTCATTCCCAATTTGGATGCCTTTTATTTCTTTCTCTTGCCTGATTGCTCTGGCAAGAACTTCCAACACTATGTTGAAAAGCAGAGGTGATAGGGGACAGCCCTGTCGTGTTCCTCAACATAGAGCAAAGGGCTTCAGTTTTTCACCATTAATTATGAGATTAGCTGAGGGCTTGTCATATATGGCCTTTATTATGTTAAGGTATTTTCCTTCTATACCTATTTTATTAAGTGTTTTAATCATAAATGGATGTTGTATCTTGTCAAATGCTTTTTCTGCATCAATTGATATAATTATATGATTTTTGTCCTTTATTTTGTTTATGTGATGTATTACATTGATGGATTTGCTGATGTTGAACCATCCTTGTGCCCCGGGGATGAACCCCACTTGGTCATGATGAATAATCTTTTTAATGCATTGTTGTATTCGATTTGCTAGAATTTTGTTTAGGATTTTTGCATCTGTATTCATCAGAGATATTGGTCTGTAGTTTTCTTTTTTTGTGTTGTGCTTACCAGGTTTTGGTATCAGGGTAATGTTGGCCTCATAAAATGAGTTAGGGAGTACTGTCTCTTCTTCAATTTTTTGGAAGAGTTTGAGCAGGATTGGTATTAGATCCTCTTTGAAGGTTTGGTAGAATTCACTAATGAAGCCATCTGGTCCAGGTCTTTTGCTTTTGGGAAGGTTTCCGATGACTGATTCAATTTCCTTACTGGTGATCGGTCTGTTTGGATTTTCCAGTTCTTCATGGTTCAGCCTTGGAAGGCTATATGTTTCTAAGAACTTGTCCATTTCTTCTAGGTTATTGAATTTGTTGGCATATAGTCCTTCATAGTATTCTTGGATGATCCTTTGTATTTCTGTGGCATCCGTGATAACTTCCCCTTTTTCATTTCTGATTTTGTTAATTAGTGTCTTCTCTCTTTTTATCTTAGTGAGTCTAGCCAAGGGTTTGTCAATTTTGTTAATCTTTTCAAAGAACCAGCTCTTTGTCACATTAATTTTTTCTATTGTCTTTTTGTTCTCTATTTCATTTAGTTCTGCTCTGATTTTTGTTATTTCCTTTCTTCTGCTGACCTTGGGTTTCACTTGTTCTTCTTTTTCTAGTTCTTTAAGGTGTAACATGAGGTTATTTATTTGGGATTTTTCTTGTTTCTTGAGATAGGCTTGTAATGGTATAAATTTCCCTCTTAAAACTGCTTTCGCTGCATCCCCAAAATTTTGGTAGGATGTATTTTCATTGTCATTTGTTTCTATGTATCTTTTGATCTCTCCTCTAATTTCTTCTTTGACCCAGTCGTTCTTTAAAAGTATGTTGTTTAATCTCCACATATTTGTGTTTTTTCCTGCTTTCTTTTTGCATTTGATATCTAATTTCAAAGCCTTGTGATCAGAGAATATGCTTGGTATGATTTCAATCTTCTTAAATTTGCTGAGGCTGATTTTATGTCCCAATATATGGTCTATCCTTGAGAATGTTCCATGTACACTAGAAAAGAATGCATAGTCTGATGTTTTAGGATGAAGTGCTCTATATATGTCAATTATGTCCATTTCATCTAATGTGTCATTTAGGGCTGCTATTTCGTTATTTATTTTCTGTTTGGATGATCTATCCATAGCTGTCAATGATGTATTTAAGTCCCCTAATGTAATTGTGTTTTGGTCAATTTCTCCTTTTAGTTCTGTTAGTAGTTGCTTGGTATATTTCAGTTCTCCCTGATTGGGGGCATAAATATTGATGACTGTTATGTTTTCTTGTTGTATAGTCCCCTTTACCTTTATGAAATGTCCGTCTTTGTCTCTTGTTACCTTTTTCACCCTGAAGTCTGTTTCATCTGATATCATTATGGCTACACCTGATTTTCTCTGGGTACCATTTGCTTGGAGTGTCAATTTCCACCCTTTCACTTTGAGTCTATGCTTGTCCTTGTAGCTGAGATGTGTCTCTTGGAGACAGCATATGGTTGGGTTTAGTTTTTTTGATCCAATCTGTTAATCTGTGCCTTTTTATTGGTGAGTTCAGTCCATTTACATTTAGGATGATTATTGATATGTGAGGATTTCCTGTCATTGTATCTTTAGTTTTCTGGTAAGGCTGTGTCTCCATGGTTTCTTTACCTTTTTGTTGTTGTCTGTTATTTCTGTGTGGTGCTATTCTATGATGTTTCCCTCTGTTTCTTCTTTTATTACAGTATATATTTGAGTTCTGGATTTTTTTTGAGTGGTTACCCTTAAGTTTATGTGAAAGAAAGTTTGATATTTAGAGTATTCCATTTTCTTCAGCACGCTTACTTTCTCCATTCCCATATTCCAGTTCAGGCCTTTACTCTCCCCCTTTTTATGTTTTGGTTGCCACAAATTGTCCCTGTTGATGGTGGTCAAATAGCCTCCTTTACTATTTCTTGTAGCGCAGGTCATGTAATTAGAAAATTCCCTCAGCTTCTGTATGTCTGGAAAGGTCTTGATTCCTCCTTCATATCTAAAGGATATCTTTGCTGGATATATTATTCTTGGCTCATAATTTCTCTCTTTCAATTGTTTGAATATTTGGTTCCACTCCCTCCTGGCTTGTAGAGTTTCTGCTGAAAAATCTGACGATAAACTAATGGGCTTTCCTTTGTAGGTTACCGTCTTCTTTTCCCTGCCTGCCTTGAGGATTCTTTCTTTGTCGTTGATTTTAGACAGCTTCAATACAATGTGCCTTGGAGAAGGCCTTTTGGGATTGAGGTAATTAGGTGTTCTATTTGCTTCTTGGATTCGAGGATCCAGTTCTGTCCACAAGTTTGGGAAGTTCTCATCAACAATTTGTTTGAATATATTCTCTGTTCCCTTCTCTCTTTCTTCTCTTTCTGGTATGCCCATTATTCTTATATTGCTCTTTCTGATGGAGTCAGAAAGTTCTTGTAGAGTTCTTTCAGTTCTTTTAAGTCTCAAGTCTCTTTCTTCTTCCATCTGTGTAATTTCCAGGTTTCTATCTTCGATGTCTCTGATTCTTTCCTCCTTCTGGTCAACTCTACTACCTAAGCTGGTTATTTCATTCTTGATTTCTTCTACTGAGTTCTTAATCTCCAGAAATTCTATTTGGTTCTTTTTTAAAATTTCAATCTCTTTCGTAAAATGCTCATGTTGTTCTTTGATTGTGTTTCTGAGTTCATTAAACTACCTTTCTGTGTTTTCTTGCATCTCGTTGAATTTATTCAGAACTGCAATCTTGAATTTTCTGTCATTTAAGTCACATATTTCCATATCTTTAAGTTCCTTTTATGAAGACTTTTCACTTTCTTTCTGAGATGCCTTGTTGCCTTGGTTATTCATGGCAATTACTGATTTATTATTTCTCTTCCTAGACATCTATAGGAGTGGCTTCTGCAACAGGTTGATAGGAAGAGGTCTTTCTTTTGTTTTCCAGTACTTGTTGGTAGAATGTTTTATTTTCTCTCCGACTGCAGACTTTTTTCTCTCTCTCACACGGTAGTACTATGTTTTCTCTGCACTATTCCAGCTTCTCACACAATGGGGGGGATTCCCTGGGAGACGGGCTTCTCCTCTGTTAATAGTTCACCTGGGTCACAGGGCGCAGTGTCTGTGTGTGTATGTGGAGAGCTTTTGAAGTCCCAAAGCTCTTCCTACACCAGATTCAGAGTCCGTATGTTTCAGCAGTTCTGTTTACTCCTGCAGGGATCGGCCCAGATAGGTGGGGCCAGGGGCGGGGTGAGTGGTGAGAGGTGGCCCAGAGCAATGGCGGCGACCACCACCACAGCTGGTCCTGCTCCCACAGCTCCCTCCCCTTTGCCGGAACTAGTTGGGCTGCGAATCTGTGTCTGCGGTCCACAGTTCTCAGAACAACAAATATTCTGTTCTTTTGATCTGATACTGCTACTGTTCCGCTTCTAGCAGCAGGTAGGTGGGGGCGAGCAACCTCTGGGAAGGTAGGGAGGGGGCGGCTAGTCTCAGTGCCTAAGGCTTCCATTCGCGCTGCTCGGCAGTGAGGGCTTAAACCACCGTTTTCAGCCTTCTTCCCTCAGTCTTTTCTCCGAGGTTCTGCCATGAGCTTTGGGTTTAGCCGTGTTATATGCTGTTCCCGCAGCCCTGTGGGCCATAAGCGGAGCCCTAGCAGTCCGAGTTCTTCCCTCTCCCGCAGCTGCGGTAGTTCCCGGATGCAGTGAGCTCGGAGCACTGAGCTAGGTCTGTGTCCTGCGCCCGCACCCGTGGCTCCGTTCCCGTACTTCTCCCTTCCCTCCTCCCCCGCTCGCGTGATTTTGCCCACCTTTAGGTGAATTCAGTAGTGAGCCTCTTTGTCTTGCCTGCCAGCTGTGCAGGAAGTCCTTTGTAGAGTTATTGTTGTTTGATTAGTTGTAAATTCCAGGGGAACATTACAGAGGCTCACCTCACGCCACCATTTTGATGACGTCTCCCCTGTTTCCAACTTTTTAAATTGTTCCTTTTAAAGACTTAAGTAACCCCCCAAAATTTTGCAAGACCCTAATCAATGACTAGTATTTCCTTGTTCTTTTCTCTTTTCACCTGCTCCAAACTCCCCATAAGCCTCTTTGTTCAGTCTCTTTATCTCTTGTAATGTCCATTTTTTTTTCCTGCTTTATTTCTTTTCACTGAGAAGTGGTAATTCCCCAAATGGCATTGCCTACATTCAGTGGTGCCAGAATTAATTTGGGTTTTAAACTACACTGTGACTGTGGCTGTCTCTGGGTCATTTTTCTCTTGTGCATTTCTGCAACCTGCAAGCTTAGATCTCCAGGGATCACAGGAGAGAATGAAGGGGAAAGTCTACAACATGCCAAGTAACTTTCCTTGAAGGGTTTTTCGGTCATGGATTCAGGCCAAAAAAATAACACAGAAAGGTTGAATGATCTACTTCTGAGATTTCTAGAATCATGGAACGTTACAACTTGAAAGAATTTAGTGTAAACCCCTCATTTCATAAATGAGGAACTGAGGAGAAGATATATGTCCATCATGACATAAGTGATTGATAGAGTATAAAGACCAACGTAATTTTAGAAGTGGGAAGTGGTGATGCAAAGCTTGACCTAAACTAGTATAAAGAAGAGGGAGACTAACATTTATTGAGTGATTATTTGAACTTGGATACATTCACTTAATATTGCTGATTCTCAACTGAAAAATAAAGATTCTAATAATAGCTAACATTTATATCATGTTGACTATGTGCTAAAACCTATTCTAAGCACTTTATATGCTAACTCGTTTAGTCCTTATCACAACTGCATAACTAGGTACTATTATTGCCTCCATTTTTCAGATAAACAGAAAGGATAGATAACTAACCTGCAGACACACAGCTAACGTATTTGTTTTCTTTTGTTGATTTACAAGTCACCACCAGCTTCATGGCTTAAGACAACATACATTTATTATCTCACAGTTTGATGGGTGAGGAGTCTGGGCACAGCATAACTAGGCCCTCCACTCAGTGTCTTCACAAGGCAGCAATGGAGGTGTTGACCAGGGTAAGGGTGTCATCTGAGGCTTGGGGTCCTCTTCCAAGCTCACATGCTTATTGGCAGAATTCATTTCCCTACAATAGCAGAACTCATGTTGTCCAAGTCTTCAAGGCCAGCAGCAGAGTGTCTCCCTCTTTGAAAGGGCTCACCCGATTATTCCAGGCCCATCCAGGGTAATCTCCCTTTTCTTAACATTAAAAGGTTAGGGACCTCAATACATCTGCAAAATCTCTTTGTCTTTGTCATATGACATACATGATATGGCATGAGAGCAATATCCCATCACCTTTGTTATGTTCTATTGATTTGGAAGCCAGTTACAAGTCTCCTCCACACTCAATGGGAGGGGTGTCCACAAACCCGTGGATACCAAGGGGCAGGAATCACAGAGTCATTTTAGAATTCTACCTCCCATAGCCGGTAGGGCTTAGTTTTAGCCCAGACTGACTCCAGATCTGAGTCCAGGGCCTCAGAGTCCATGCTCTTAACCACTGTGATCTTTCTCCCTTTGAAGAAAGTAAAACACTCTATAACTTCGCATAGAATTCTAAGGAAGATAACATCCAGCAGACTCTGCATGCAAGGCCATGAGTCTTTCACATCTCCACTTTTAAAGAACTGCTTCAAGAAACCATAACCACCTGTAGCTTTGTATTTTCAGAAAGTGATTTCCAAGGGTCTCTCTAAAAACTGAGATTATTGAAGTAATTTCAATACATTCATATTCTTCTGAAGCAGAAATAATCCTGGGGTTTAAGATTTGAGACTGGAATTCTTACAAAATAACCCTAACTCTGTTTTTCGTCTTTGAAACAGATGAAATAATTGAGAAGAAAGAGTGAACACCTTCATTTTGTAGACAGGACAACATGGACCAGCCATTTACTGTGAATTCTCTGGTAGGTAGCAGCAAATGATATTTTACATATGGTCAGAAAACCCAAAAAAGAAGAACAGAAACATACCAAATGTGAGATGAATCACAATTACTCTAAGAAGTTTAGCATTTGTTGTTTTTTTCATCCATCTGTGTGGTCCTCTCCTTTGAGGAAGTGACTAATAAAGCCATCTTTGCTGGAATTAAAAATAATTTTCCCCACAAAAGTGTGAAATGTTAATTTATCTGGTTAGATTTCAGGAGTGTAATCCTTTAGTAGAACACTGGAGAGAAGAACTTTGCAGCAGGTACAGGTCCCTATTTGTGCCTCCGCTTCTTTACAGATTAAAAATTGGAGGCTTGCCTTGTGTGGTAATGACCAAGGAAACCATTTTATATTTAACACCTAAATGTTGCTTTGGGATCTTGTGTAAGTATCTGCATACTTGGAACTTTTGTTCTTTTCACTTTTCCCCTTTCAGCCCAACATGGTGCACATTTTCTCTAGCTACATCTTAGAAAAAGTATTGTGCTGGAAAGGAAATAACAGGAGCCTTGGGATCACATGGGCTGATTCTGTGTCCCAGATCAGCCTCCAAGTGTGAATATAGGCACATTATATAATCTCCATGGCCCTGTTTTTGTACTTTGTGCCTTATGACAATTGGAAACAATATTTTTAATGTCCCCAGCGTATCTTGGAAGCTTGATAAATGAAAGCTGTCATTATCACTACTTTCCTCCTGACGACCCTCCCCCACCCTCTCACTGTGTGTAGCCCTGAGAACAGTATACTGAATACCCTCTACATACAAAGCTTAGCACCAGAACATGAAGAAGTAGAGGGCCTGGTTCTTGCTCTGAAATAGGTTATGACCAATAACCTCTCTGTGCCAAGAAAGTCCTTCACAGAAGCTCAGTTACTTTGAGAATATGTTTGGAGGGTGAACAATTATAGGAACTTTTCCATTTTCTGATGTTGTAGGATAATAAAATCTGCTCCATTTCCTCTCCTCTGTGCAGAGGAAAGAATCATTCCTATGGAGCATCTTGTGTGGTTTTCTAGAACATTATTTAGGAGTAATTAAAATTTTAGTGGACACGTCAATGTAAAAAAGAACACTAAGGCTTTTTCATCTGGAAATTTTGTATTTTCACCCAAGAACCTCACATGCAAATGAAATTCTTATAATTTGATGAAGAATTTAGGCTATTTCCCAGTTTATCTCTGAAATCAATTTTAAATTTCGGAAGGATAGGACCATTCAGTAAAGGAAAGATAAATCTTATTTTTATTTTCAGGTAAAAAGATAATCTATAATCATGTTGCTCCCTTTTCTCTTTTTCTCCTTTATTTGGTAAATTTATTGATTACCATCTATGTTGCCTGAAGTATGCTATTTCCTAGAGAACAGGAATAAATGGAAAATTATTCCTTTCCCTCAAGGAGTTCATAAGGAATGAAAAACGCTTGTATATAAGTAGTTATTCAGTGTGGACTGTATAGTAATAATAAATGGGCAAATTATTTTTGTACATACAGGAGCCTGGAAGCCCCCTTTAGAAAATGTCCAATTTCATAGACTTTTTCCACCCCAATCATTTTCTGATGTCGTTGAAGCTTTATCTGTGGTCTAATAACAATATCTTCATGTAACTCTGTTGAGCTCCATAGGTGAATGTGATCGGGGAAACATGGATATGTTGCTGTGGTGCCTGAGACTTCTCAGTTGGAAAAGGTGGTGTACACCCAGGCCTGAGGCTCAGAGTTCACAGGCTTGGATACCTGCCTTTGCCGTGGGGAAGGCTCCAACAGCATCCCTGAAATTAGAAAGCCTTTCCGAGAATTGGAAAAGCAGCATGACAGGGTTTGGTTAGACGGAAGTGTGAGTTAATTTAAGATGAAGTCCCTTAGGAGGGGTCTGAGCGTTGGTGTTGGTGCCAGTCACACCTCTCTGATCATAGCATTCTGGACCAAATAAACATAGGGTTAAGCTGCAAGGTGCGAGTCAAAATCAAGCACACCCTTTAGTCCTCGAAACTTGCACCTGGAGAACATGGGAGACTGATAAGTCTTCTTATCCCTTCTGTTCTAAATTGAACTAGCTACAGCAGGGATAGCTGGAGACCTTCAGTGTGACAAAGCCCAGGCTCTGAGAGCTTCCTCAGGGAGAAAGAAACAGGGAAGAAGACTTGCCCACATTGCTGCAGGCAAGGTCAAAAGAGTAATAGAAGGTATCAGAGGCATGATCTGCTTTTCACTTCTTGGGGCCTTGAGAAACGCATTTATGGCTCTCTGGTTATGTATTAAACCTTCTGAAGCAAGAATCATTCCAGGTCTGTTCAGGTTCTGTCTGCTATAAAATTACCACCAACGTAGACCAGATGGCATGAGAAAAGCTGCAGATATCTAATTCACCATCCACACCCTGTTCCTGAAGGTTGGTTCAGTAATTCATGGCCAGACTAAAACTATGTCAACCTTGATTTCTTTTTTTAATTTTTCTATAGACCTTAATCCAATGCTCTGCCCACACTGCAGTCAGACTTTCAACCTATGCTGACTGACTGAGGGGGATTCGGGAAGCTAAATTTGCTCTGGGCTAACTCCGTTCTTGGAACATCAAAGGATGGTAGAGTTGTCTAAGGCCGTGCTTCTCAAACCATAACACGCATAAGTGCTTCTGGGAAACTAGGTAAAACTCCAAGCCCACCTGTAGAGATTCTGAGTCTGTCCATCAGAGGCGGGGCCTGCTAATAATTTGCATTTTAGAGAGTGACGTCATCAAAATGGCGGCGTGAGGTGGGCCTCTGTAAAGAATTTGCATTTTAGAGACATCCAGGTAGGTGATGCTACTGCTGCTGGTACAGGGTCCACACTTTGAGAAGCACTGGTTGGAAGTAGGGGTCCATAAACTATGGTCTGAGGGTCAAATTCACCTGCTTGTTCTTGTGAATAAAAATTGGGAACACAGCCGGGGTCATTTGGTCACATATTGTTTGTGCCATCAGAGGTGAATGGCTGCCACGGCTATTGTGTGACCTGGCAAAGCCTAAAATTTTATGCTGTATAGTCTTTAAACAGAAAAAAGAGAGTGTTGACTTGTTTGCCTTTCTGAAACACTTTTTACTGAATAATTATCTTGAATGTGTATATTCTGTGGTTTTCCAAATGTGTACAGATGCTGTTTTTATTAACAAAATACACATGCATTAATATCACTGACTTTTTTTCTTAGTAATAATTATTATTTTTCAGTCAGGGACGAATTAGCAGTGTAATTACTATTATGTGGAGGTCTAAGTGTTTTTTCATGTTTAAAAAAAAGAGGAGGGAGGTGTCTTGAAAAGGCTTCTCTAGGACTTATTGGTAGAGTTTTATTCACTTTGTGAAGATGCAGGTAGGCCCTGAAACTTCTTATTAAACTAGGTACATTCTGGAGGAGAGCTGAATCCTTATGGTAACCTCCAATCCAAGCTCTCTCTTAGAGACCCTTCAGAGTAGAATGACATGAGCCTTACCCTGGCAGGAATCCCTCTCTTGGCCTGCTTCACATGGCCCAGGAGGGAAACGTCCAGGAGGAAATAAGAGCCAGTGATATATTACTTAAAATGACTTACAACATTTGCATACTCAGGAACTGCTACCCAACAGAGGTCTTACCCCAATAAAAATGTATGCTTACCCTGGAGATGTGTGTTTTTTTGGTGTGTGGATCACATGTGGAAGCAAAAACACCTCGCTTTTCTCATGTGAACTCTTACAAAAAGGTTTCCTGAGGTATTGTTGTCAGGTATTTAGTACAGAAACTACACCCATAATTTTCGTCATCTTCATTTCTTCTTCTAATCAGAGATTCACGTTTTGCTTTGCAGAAAAAGTTAGCTGCCATGCCTGACCATACGGATGTTTCCCTCAGCCCAGAGGAGCGCGTCCGTGCCCTCAGCAAGCTTGGCTGTAATATCACCATCAGTGAAGATATCACTCCGCGCCGCTACTTCAGATCCGGAGTAGAAATGGAGAGGATGGCCTCAGTGTATCTGGAAGAAGGAAACTTGGAAAATGCCTTTGTTCTTTACAATAAATTTATAACGTAAGTCTTGTGTTTTGGAGGTCTCTGAAATGAGAGAATTGGGAAAATAATTTACGTGATATCTTGATGAGGCAGTTTGGGTGCCAGGAATGTTTTCATGTTTAGACCAATTTTACAATCTCCAAAAACGTTCAATGTGTAGGGTTTAAAATTACCAAGTAAATGTCCTCAAAGGCATCTATCTCCACACCCTCTGAGGCTTAGGAATGGGAAGAATGTCAGAGATGCGATGAGCACTGGGATGTAAGATACCCTCTCCAAAGGCCAACATGTTCACCTCCATGTCCTTGTCTTTAATAGTCTGCAAATAAAATGTCTTGTTTCCTGCCATTTCTCCCCCGCAGGAAGGTAAGCTTTATGAGAACAGAAACCATATTGCAGCTCCATCTCTAGCACCGGGAACATGCCATGAACGTTTTAAGCATTTGATTTGATGGGTTTGAGACTAGGGGTAAGTTGGCAATCACAGGCAGGATCTGATTCAGGGATAGAGTGTAGCAGCCAGTTTCACATTGTAGTTTTGTGTTTGTTTTTTAATTTATTTAGCTGTGTAATAATACTATGTATAAAATAGCTTCCAAAATGTTGAGTGAAGATGGCTACCTCAAAACAGCCATGTGAAAATATGCTTCCCACGAGATAGATATTATTAGTAACATATCCTAGTTTAAGTGTTAACAGAAAAGGGATTTAGATTTTCCTTACCAATTTGCCAATTTACTGGTTGGGAAGATCTGTTACCAATAATTATTTATTCTAAGCTGAAATTTTTATTTTTAGTTTAGTAGAAAATCACATGTTGATTAATTTCACTAGTTCAGTTGGGGACTTAACCTGAGAACACTGATGTTTAGCAACATTTGGCATACCTAGGAAAATCACTTGTTTTTAGACAGTTAAGCAATAAATATGAAATTTGAGGTTATCAATTGTCATTGATAGCACATGTTTTCCAAAAATTTTAATTTCTGAACTATTGTAAGTTAGTTACCAATCAATATGTTTGTTCTTCACCTTCTGCTCAAGTTTTACACACAGTCTTCTTGAATTGTTAGGTGTAGTAAAGGGTAAAGGCCACTATACTCTCTGAGTTACTAAGTAATCAGAATATTTAATTCTCATCTGTCGTCAACCATGTGATAATTTGTAATTCACTTATCTTCCTTGGGCCTCAATTCCTTATCTACAAATGAAAGACTTATGGGTGAATATCTCTGAGGTCTCTTTAACTAAATGTTTGTGACTTAGGCAACCAACAATTCATGTAGCCTCTTTAAGTCTTAATTTTCTCATTTGAGAAATGAGAGTTATGGTACCATTCCAGTGTATCCTACAGGTGAGATGATGAACGCATGTGTGATTTGTAAACAACAGTGCCAGTAATTATACGTTATCACATATGAGTTGGTCAACTCTAGTATTTACAGCCCATCATGATCTATCAAAGAAGGGCTATTCATTTATTTATCAAATATTTATTAAGCATTCATTATGACCTGGACACTATTCTGCAGGCTGGGGAGACATGAATAAGAAAAAGTTATGGAAGCATTATCTTATGGAAGCAGTATCTTCACTTTACCTGGAGGTGATACACCTGGTTTGCTCTAGGGATTTCCCTTTATTTCTGCTTCCCGTGTTCTTCAAAATGATGATGAAAAATAAGTCCTAATTAGCACCACCTAGGAATTCTGGCTGTCATTTCTCTTAGTTATGAATTTTCAGTTAAGAGCTTTTGATATATACACTATGGCACTACAGATTCATCAGTGGTCTTTTGAGTCTTTTTCAATGGTGAGAAGGGATTACATCGATCTTTCCAAACTCATATTTTTACCCGATCCTCTGTGCTGCCCGCTGCACATTTAAGTAAGAAGGAAAATCCCACTAATCAATATGTATATATATTTCATTTCTGGGGGGAGTAAGTACCCAGGACCTGAGAAAGACCAAAGCGATGTGGTCTATTTAGGCCACCTCCTGACCCTCTTAACCTCAGTGCTTAGTGTGCTGAGCTTAACTACCTTGTAACACCCAAACCATACTCAATGTCAACATTTGATGGAAAGGCAGGTGAAATGAGTAAAGGTTAAATAATTTATTAAACATCTCCTTTTTGAAAAGGAGACTCATTCTCTCATATTAGAAACCATAATTGAGCTCATTCTGTCATATATTGCTAAGAACATGTGTTTTTTCTTCTCCAGCTTGTTTGTAGAAAAGCTTCCTGGCCATCGAGATTACCAGCAATGTGCAGTACCCGAAAAGCAGGACATTATGAAGGTATTGTGGGGTCGATTCTCCCTTGTGGGATCAAATGCTCCACAAGTATCCATTATTGATTCACCACCCCCCTTCCTTTCCTCCTGCATCTCATCCTCTTGAGAGCTTAAGCACAACAACTTCATTCCATTAGCCATGATGTTTCGATTTCTTCTTAGACATTTAATCATCATTACTGAGCCAGTGTGGGATATCTAATTGAAACTGGGCGGCAGAAAAAAAAAATCAAGAATGTGCTCTCACTTTATGGCATGAAGAAAGAATTATCTCACCATTCCTCCCAGACATTGAGAGAATGGTTATCTTTCCCTGTACTTGTTTGAGACAGTCATTTTGTCTGGTTTTGATCATTCCATGAAGTCCCGAACTATAAAACTATTTGAAAATCACTGTTGATTATTAGTTATTTTCAGGCAGGCACTGAGTTCTAGTTATTTTCTTTCTAATAAATAATAAAGTGTCTAGGGGGTAGCCTGGAATATTCTCACATAAGCGACATAGATAGTTCCAATATCTTTAGCTGAGAATATATCCTTTTAAATAACATTTAAAAATGTATTTGTCTTAAATAGTTTGAGTTGATCTTATATGAAGGAAGGTAAATAATATATACAAAGCTAATCACAGTATGAAATTTTAAATAACTCTCAAAAGATATTTTACCATATAATGGAATAAAGGCTCTCTTACCCGTTATGTCAGGCCTGAGGCTGCTTGTAAACAGAACTCAAATTTTGTCAAACGGTTATCTACATTTTTTAAAATTTCTGTACACACTTATCTGAAGGGTCATTCATTTCCATGCCTCTGTGTAGCATTTCCCCTCAATTCTGTTATTCGTTCAACTTCAGAGAGCTCTGTTTGGAAACCACAGGTCCCAGGCTGTCAACGTGACTCTTTTACTCTAACTTAGAGTTAGTTTTAGTTTTACTTGTAGGAAAAAAAATCACCAAAACCATGTACATTTTCTTTGTTAATGCTTGTTGGTTGGATGGATGGATGACAAAAGAGTAAGAGAACAGAAATTTTAGTGGAAGAGCCTAGCTAGAGTCAGGAGTTTTTGATTCTAGTCATAACGGGACCACTAGTTAGTTCTATGATACTAATCTCTCTAGGCCTTTGTTTTTCTCATCTCTAAAAGGGGGAGGAAGTAAGTTGGTGCTTGGAGTAGATCAGAATTCTCAGCCATTAAGAATCCCTGGGAAGTTGTTTGAGATCCAGATTCCCCAACCCCTTCCCTTCTGATAAACATGTTGATTCAGTAGATCTGGGATTAGGCCTGGAAAGGTATAGTTTTATGAAAAGCACCTCAGTGCTTTTCATAGTCTGTCAAGCCTAGGAGTCCCTATCTACCATGTTATTCTCTATCCCTTCTAACTATGATGACATATCATATACATACTGTGGAATGTGCAGTTACAAACCCACTACCTAAAAATGGGGTACCTATCGAATCAAACTAGCCAATGGAATCAATAAAGGTCTTACAAAGGGCATAACTTTTCCCCTTCCCTACTGACAAGTTATATTTTGGAACCCTAGAAAAGAGAGATTTATTTTTCCACCATCATCTTTGGTTACTTGTGTCTTGATTTCTAATACACATACCAGCTGTTTTTTTTTTCTCAGCTGGTGATGTGAA